>NC_045743.1:2227500-2460000 GCF_008692095.1 Etheostoma spectabile
ATACCTGTGAGGACCCTCATTGACATAATGAATTATACCTTGTCTTTGTAACCTTGACTTATTAATGTGAAACCCTGAAAACAGCCATTTGAAGAAGAATACAACAGGAACACAGCTACTCGAAGATCCACTCCAGATCAAGGTCTTAAACTCAAACTGGTCCTCACAAAGACAGAAGTAGACACGTTGTGCTGGGTAACTAGTGAGGACTCATTTTTTATTTTCATTTTATTAAACATCAACCTACTTTATTAATTGTATAAAAATTGGGTACTTATGATTAAATTGACTGAAGACCAAATGTTTCTGCAGCTCTCACCATTCCTACCAGGGGTTTCTCAACCGTGACATGAAGACTCTGTGTGGTCAATGTGAAATCACACTCTTAAAAATAAAAGTACCGATTCAATGGGATCAAATTCATGTCATGCTAGAAAACTTACTGGACTCGCTTAGAGAATTTTGGGAGCTAAAACAGGGACCAGAGAAGGTTGAGAAACCCTGATTTCAAAGAGTTTAGCATTGCACTCCTAACACTGTCGGACTCGCTATCGTTTTTGTTTTGATTTTTAGGAATTAAAATCGATGCAGCCGAACCAGATCGTTTAGATTTACATGTACGTTTTAACATTACCCACAATGCAACTCAACCATAGTCAGCTGGATCAGAGATGTGGCTGTGTTATGCTAGTAGAGGCTAATGTAACCTCTAGCTTGAAGCACTTACTTCTTTCTAACTCCACACTTCCAGATTAGTTTTATTTTCAAACTGAAAATTTCATACTCAAGTGACATCACTTCAGGCAATTTATCAAAACAAAAAACTTTACACAACATTTTTCTGACATGCAGTAGTAATCCCACCTCAACACTTGTAAGACACACTTTGACGTGTAAAATTGGCGGAGTTCCTCTTTAAGGTTTTCTTCAAATGAATTACAAATGTATTTATTCATGCGAAATATTTTTTTGTAGTCCATGGTCATTTGCTTAAAGCAGGCCATTCACAGCAACCATTAGCTGTTAGCTTGCTAGCATGTCTCTTTTCTTCTCTTTGCCGAAAATTCAGTCAATCAGCTTTGGGTTTTCGCTATTTTTGAATCATTTCCAACTCTCATTGTCTTGCCTCATCTTATGCTTTTATTCCATGCTGCAGTTAACAGAGAGGACACATGGTCAGACAAACTGGTGTCCACACATTTCTTTCCATTGACTTGATTGTAATTGTTCTGCCTCTAAACCTTCAGTCTGAACAAACCTTTCAGCTGTTTACTTACACATGATGCAGACTTGTCTAAGCATTCTGTTGATTGTGTGGCAGACTCCGCATACAAAATCAGCATGCAGAGACGTGGAGCAGACACAGTGAACAGACATCACATCTTTTTGTTTGTCTCACACTTTTTTTTTTTTCAGAGTTGCTGTTATGTCAGACTTTTTACATCGGTCTGTATTGACATCCGGCTGCATTAAGTCTCTGCTCTCGGATTTTAATGTGACGGTGAAATGTGAGGAAACCAACTGCTGCCTGGAAGGGAGGGAAAACAATGGCATTCAAAACGCTACATTCATAATCAGGACAAAAACTGAACTACTGTCAGTTTCAGATATTCAGATGTTAGAGTTATGTGTCAAAGCCATTTTTACACACCTGTTCTTCCTCTCCCTGTTGGCTCATACCGGTGTCTAAACACGCACGCACGCACACACACGCACGCACGCACGCCACACACACCACACACACACACACACACACACACACACAACACACACACACACACACACACACACACAACACACCACCGCACACACCACACCTCTCTCTGTTGATAACACTGTGACAAATGTTTTAATGTTAATTGTGATTGATTTAATCTCTCATGAATCATTCACCGTTATCAGGATTTGAGTTTATTGTTTTGAGTTGTTTTCCTTTTCAACAAAGGTGAAGCTAGAGTATATTGACACCAGCGATTAGTGAACTCAGTTCTAATTAGCTTTCCGAGGGCAGATTATCCCGTGAGCAGGGCCTTTGACTCAGACCTCATGCTTTGGGTAAAATTTCTGTGAATGTACGGGTTTACTGACATGAAGAGGAGCTTATGTTATACAATTACACTTTCATACAATTATATTTCTGAGGCTGATTCTGATATTTCTTGGACTAAATATGTTAATAAATCAAATATAAATACATTGAAATAGCATTACATATGTGACAGTGTAGAGAAAACAACAATTAGGGAGAATAAGATAGAGAACAGTTAAATAAACAAAGAAAGTAGGGCATTTGTTAAATACTTGGAAAATTGGACAGAGTTTGGTTAGCAGGTAGTCAAACTGGTTTTTAGGTTGTTGTGGTTCTGCTGGCGGAAGGGTGGATTCATAACCTTTTTTAAAGTCCTGGATATGACCCTGCCTAAGAACTTAAAAATAATTATAATAATAATTACTCTTGGTTTTTGCTTCAATGATTCTGTTTGTAATGAGCGTAAGCCTGGTAAGGAAGTTGTTTTATGCTTAACTGCAAACGCATAGTACTAAGGATTTGAGTAGGCTAAAAACAGTGGATCAACCCTTTAACAGTGACAAAACCACACTGACAATCTGCTCTACTTAAACCTGCTGAAAGCTTTGACGTGGCCCAACGAGCCTCTGAACAACCGGGTCACTGGGAACACTGGGGTCCTGCCAGCTTTTGTGTAGCAGCTCGCTAAATGTCGGGGGCGGGGGCTGTGTGTGTGTGTGTGTGTGTGTGTGTGTGTGTGTGTGTGTGTGTGTGTGTGTGGTGTGGGGTGTGGTGGTGTGTGTGTGTGTGTTTGTGTGGTGTGTGCGCATGTTGGGAGAGCAGAGGCCCAGTCCTTCACTCCCCTGTGACCGTTGTCCACCTCCCCCCCTCCTGCGCTCTTTTTTTTCCTGCGTCCTTTTTCCTCCTTAAACTGTCTTTTGTTTTCATTTTCATTGGCATTTCTGCTCCGTCGTTGTTCGGGCCCTAAATGAGTCTTGACTGGCCCGCGGGCCATTGGAGAAGCACAAAGGACTTCGTTCTACTCGTTACAGTTGATCCATTGTGGGCGTCCCACAATGCACTAATTGGCGATGACAATTAAGCGTGGTCGACACTCAGCTTCAATTTACCCACTGCTCGACATACATCACAGGCAAATGATTCAGCCTCTGCTCTCTCAGACAATATGCATATTCACTCAGGCAGGTTTACGTGTACCTTTTACTCACAGTAATCTGTTTTTTCTTTCAGCTCAGTTTGAAGCGGAGCTCCTAACCTGACAGCCAGCCGCAAACCGACACGTTATTGTTTGTCATCTCAGCAAAGTTTGACCCCTTGGAACCAGTAGTTGACAAAAAGATCTCACCACAAGGTCCATTTAGTAGCTTTTTTGGAGCTTTCAATCATATCATACAATCTTTCCCAGCAGAAATAGAATTGCAGTGTTATTGAAATGTTAATATTTCTATTCAAACTTTAATGTTGGCATGGTAGCAGCTCTCTGAGGCTGTCCTAGGGCAGAGCAGTGCGTTGAGCTAAATGCTGATGTTATTCTAGCAAACTGATGTTTTATCAGCGACCCTGTTCACCATTTAATTTGATCGTGTTAGCGTGCTAACATAACTAGCACTAAAGACAAGTAAAGCTAAATGAGATTTTGACTTGATGATGGCGTCAGATGTGAAGTCAATCAATTCATCCTGAGGATTAATGTGTGTACCAAAATTCATCATTGCAATCAATGTAATAGTCGTTGAGACAGTTCATTAAAAACCACAAACGTCACCTTCCTGGTGGCACCAAAAGCTAGGATAAGGAATATTTAATATTCATACTCTGGCGACAATGATATTTCAGTCTGGACTGACCAACCGGCTGTCCTTGCATGGCTAAAAAAAACCTTAAGTCCAGCGAACGAAGCCATGCATCAATACTACTGTGTGTATTTAGCTTAATAACTATTTAGCTAAAACATAACCTGCACAAAGAAATACCTGTTGAAGGAAGTCAAACCTCACCGAGCAAAACAATATGAGAATTTCTCCACACAGGATTTAAACTTTTTCAGTATTAAGTTTTTCTTTATTGGCATCAGTGGGTAGGAGGCAAATTTAAACAAAACCAAACAGGAGGAATAACTCAGAAAATCAACTCCCTGTATTTGCATAAGAAGTTTGGCTGCAAAATGAAAAGAACCAATGGTAAAAACAAACAATAACTTAAAAAGGAGAGAATTTCCAGTCCAGTTACTCTGCTTAAATACTCTAATAAAAACTTGTCAAGTAAAACATACTGCAATGATCGTAATGTGCCTGCAACACAAACATTTCCAGTCATGTGACAACCTGTAAATACAGTTCTCAGTTTTGTCAAAACTACAGTGAAAAGATAACCGAGCTTAGCAGGTAAACACTATTCATAACAGGTTGTCACTTTCAGATGGAAATGAAAATTGGCAAAATGGAAGGAAGGATGGTTGAAGAAAAAGGTTAAAAGAACATACTGCTTAAAACAAGCAAAAATATAAAGTTTTAGTGATCAGATGAAGCGGTCTAGGTGTCAGCTACTGCGGCTACACAGAGGCAGACTACAGAGCCTAGCAGGTATCGGGGCTCATTTGTGCAAACAAACTAGTATTCATGCTCTAGCATTATTCTTTGGTACAGCATGTTGGGGTTCAGTATGACACTTTCTTTAAGATCTGTTAAACGTATTTTACATAAGGTAACAGTTTGTTAAAAGTGCTCATATTATGTTCATTTTCAGGTTTATAGTTGTATTTAGAGGTTGTACCAGAATAGGTTTACATAATTTTCAAAAAACACCATATTTTTGTTGTACTGCACATTGCTGCAGCTCCTCTATTCACCCCGTGTGTTGAGCTCTCTGTTTTAGCTACAGAGTGAAACATCGCACTACTAATCCATCTTTGTTGGGAGTCGCAAATGCGCAGTAGCTAGCTATGGACTACTAGCCAGTCAGAAGCAGAGTATGAGGGCGTGCCATGCTAGCCGCTGGGCGAGCATTATAACATGTGTTACAAAGTGATGCACATTTGTCACGAAAGTAAAGGCTGGACTACAGTAGAGCTGTTTGGAGCGGTTAAGTCCCTTTGGGTGGGGTGGGGATTTTGGGCTTTTTCACTTTGTAAATCTATAAAACAATAACAACAAGGGGAAAAGCCAAAAAGAAATATCAGCACTTTGATCAATGTAAACACATTAGTATTATGTACTGCTACCTGAAATTGGAAACTCTGACAGGACCAATCTTTTTGGGGCTGGTTTGTTGAGCCGGGCCAGATGGAGGTTTGATTATTTTGAGTATGTCAATCGTATGCTTCAATGTGTCATATTTTGCAAGTAGATATAAAATTCCCCATCTAGCAAACCACTAACACAATGCATGACATAAAGATGAACTATAGATTTGGAATTTAGCAGTACCAGTCTTGTTCTGACAGGTCGGCTTTAGGCATGTGCAGAACTCCAATCTGTGTGCACAAATAAAAAAATAAAAAAAGTAAAGCTCCTTGAAACCTGCCGGGCTCTGTGCACAAACAAACAGCATGACCTAAATAAATAAATAAATAAATAAATAAACAAACAGCAGCCGGATAAAAAAAAATTAAACGTCACACAGTCCAAAATATATATATAAAAAATACTTCAAAGGTTTTACAACCCTTTCATCAGTTATTTATCAACAATAACTTAAACATTTCATTTTTAATATCACCTGAAAAACTAAATAAAAACTAAAGAAATGTATTCGACTGACACATCAGTGCACTTTTGCTGCCATATTTTAAACTACACTGGGTTATTTAGCTTTAGTCTACAGTTTCCTACATGCTTCATAAACATGAATAACTGTCAGTCTGATCACAAAAAATACATATTCACGGATAAACCCACTGCTGATTGTGGCAGCTTATTCGCACATAAATTCCCTTCAAAGTTAACATGTTTTTATGGCTCAAACAAGTTGGAAAATCAGGATAAAGACCGATGAGCAAAGAATGAACACTAACGTAAACGATACGATGAGTTCGGGTGCACCGAGAAGAAATGGCAGCTGTGTTTCCATCCAAATTATTACGAAGCGTGGCAACTTTAAAGCTGCGAGCCATGACTTTGTTACGATGCTTGTTGCGGATATTTAGAAACTTCAACTGTTCGGTAGAAGCAAACTTAGCGATTTTCAGAATGTGTAACAAAATCAGGGAGTGCAGCTTTAAAAGACCCATGAAGGCAGCATTTGCTTTCTTTCTCATAAGATTTTTTAAATTTCTGATTAGAACAACACTGTTACGGTAGGAAAAATAGAACTAAATAAAGAAATAAATCTAACTGTACGTAATTACTTTGTTGTATTAGCCTCATCAATTATTTTGGTTCCACCATAAAAACTTGAAACAAAGCAAATTGTGATTTTATAAAATCTTGAAAATATGTTATTTGGGCATCTGGATAGCTCAGTTGGTAGAGTGGGTGCCCATATGTGGATATATGTGTGTCCTTTTATGTCTTCAGCTGTCCTGACAATAAAGGCCTAAAAATGCCCCCAAAAATCTTAAAACGATAAGAAAGTATGTTGATTCTTACTTTTTTGGCTAAAAAACAGACTAATTGTTTATTTTTCCAACTTTTCAGTAAAAATTGCCCTCATCAACACAGATGGAAACACCGCTGCTGCTGCTGCAGTGTGAAGAAAACCTAAACGTAAAGGGTTTCAGAGCCTTTACACATGAAAAAGCAGTGGGTAATAAAGGCCATCTAGGTTGCATAGAGATACTAAAAGCTAAAGCTGCTATCATGTTTGATAGATTCTGCAGGAATAAAGCACAACAGGAAGTAGAATCACAGAGGAAAAATGCAACGATGAAAGTATAATTTACAGTGTATTATTGCCCGTTAGATGTTATGTTCGTTAGATTGATGGTGGGAAGAAAACGTGCGCAGACTGACTGATAGCGTCTTTTTTAAAATTCAAGTCTGTTTACATTAAAATAATACTTTAAAATTTAGAATGAGTAAGTTAAATGGCATATTTTATTCCCCGTGTACAAGTTAAATAAAGGTTAAAGAAATGGAGAATGAGATCTGATAAAAGATGGATTTCTATATTTAATCACAGCAATCATTTTTAACTTGTATTATGACTATTGGGCGAAACATCCCAAGTCAACCCAAAATGTCATCAAATACTCTGCCTTAAAGACTCGCATATGACTGTAAAACGATTGGATTTTATCAGTTACAATGGATTTCAATAGTGTTCACAGTTGGAATGAAAAATATTAAAACATCCGCGGAAACTTATGAAACTTTCTCTGCAGCACAATCCACTTTTTCGTGGTTGATCAAACACAGATTTTCTGCAAAATACGACTAAATAAACTTGAAATCTTGTAGAGCTTGTGTGTCTGGAATAATGAACAGTAAATAATAACTTTACAGGGGCTATGACTCACAATTATTTTCATAATCAATAAATCTCTTGGTCTCTGAAACTTCAGAAAATAGTAAACAAAATGCCTAACAGTCCAACCCTAAAATATATTCAGTTTATTGCAATGTAAGACAAAGATTTTATTAAAAAAATATTTTTTCATTATCTTTCGAGTACCTTAGTTAACATGCCGGTCTCCTGAAGCTCAACCCAAAACAGGAAATGGCATGATTGGATTTGTGACTTGCAAAGAAGCATTTTTAGCAACATTATGGCAATATGTCAGATATAATGTGAGCGTGCTCGGTGAGCACACAGACAGCCGGTGATGTTGTGGATTGTGCTGCAGCTGTGGTTTGAGAAGTTTCTATTGATGTTCTGAAAAATGATTAAAGGACAGGTTCACATTTTTTTCAAGTCAGTCTTAAAACCATCCTCACACACCCTCCTGTCCATTGAAAAGGTTTTGGCATGCTGTAATCATTACTTCTGTCTCTACTGGCCATTCTACTGCACATTCAATGCAAGTAATGAGGGACAAAATCCACAGTCCTCGTCGGTTTAAAAGTATATATAAAAGTTTATTTAAATTGTGTATGAGGCTTCAGCCGTTGTGTACGAATCAAGAGAATGACTTCCAAAGTTGCAGCCTTTTTTTTTTATACAGAATTCCCTTTTTAGTTTTGCCCCACAGTGATTCCTTGCTGAGCTGATGCAGAGGGAAGAAAAAAAGATACTTCAGACTGACTAAGATTGCTGAAGCTTCCTATTAACTTACACTTAAATCAATTTAGAAAGGGATCTTTTTAATGGCCAGTATAAACAGGAAGAATTATTACAGCCAGAAAAACAGGTTTCATTGCTCATATGAACACAACTATTGTTTTAAGACAGACTTGGGGAAAAAAAAGAGCACTTATCCTTTTAATATTTTATTCCATTTTAACAAACATGAATCCAAGGTGACAACGGTTGTTTTTCTCTATTAAGAAGGAAACTACACACTTGTTACAGCCGACTCCCAACACAACAGTGTCGCGTCAACATGAGTAGGGCGTAGATTACATTAGTCAGTTCAATTTTAATCAGTTGTTGAAATTGTTCATTCGTTTTCTGTCCTCTGACTAATCGCTTCACGTTTGCTGTAAGACTTTTGTGAGAATGAACCACCAAACTGTTCCAACTATTACTTTGAATGTCTCCAGTTTTATCAGTTGTGATTTAGAATAAGTGAAAGTAGTGACGTGGAGAATTGATGAAGATGGTGGAGGATGACCATGACGTGTGCTGTTTGACTACAAAATACATGTTGGTCAGTCTGTAAAGCCTGGTGCAGCCGTTTTCAGTTGGTCTTCTCCCTGCTCTTAACAGTAGGACAAAGGGACTTCAGCTCAGGTTTGTATTAACAGGTACACACACAAACCCTGAGCTCTGTCACACAATTTGTCCTCTAGACACACAAATCAGAAAAACAAGCACTTTGTCCAGTGTCATGGCAGCGCCCTAACTGCTTCACTGTGTCTGTCTGTCTGTCTGTCTGTCTTGTGTGTGTCTGTGGGTGTGGTGTGTTTTGTGTGTGTCTCAGGTGTCATGGTACGGCAGGTGAAAGCATCCGGGGCTATCGTCGTCCGGAGACCAGAAAGAGGACGGCCTCTTGTGGTGGAGCTCTCTGCGAACGCAGCGTGGACACGGCTGAGCTTTCTGTCGACACTCGGTGTGGAAAACAGCCCCGCAGCCGTCACACCTGTAGACACAAAGATCGGTCATCAAGCTATTATTTGCATGAAAAGACTATTGGAGTGGCACAATTCCATAATACCCCAGTGTTGATTTTTGTTGACGACTTTTTTTTAATTAACAACTAAAACCTCTTGCAAGTAAGAAATTGAAAGATTCTACTAAATCCCAAATACATTTCATGATATAACAGTTTTGAACGTTCAATGTCAAAACCTTTTAGAATACCGGCCATTTATTTCAACAATATCCATGCACGTAAAAATAACAACAAACGCTATTATGCAATGTATTACATTTTCTACGTGACTGGCATGTTAACTAAGGTACTCGAAAGATAATGACATTTTTTTTTTTTTTTTTTAAATCTTTGTCTTACATTGCAATAAACTGAATATCTTTTAGGGTTTGACTGTTAGGCATTTTGTTTACTATTTTGTTAGCAAAGAAACCTATTCATTAAATACCTTAAACTATACTAAAACCACTTACAAGTGAGAATGTTGAAAGATTTACATAAAGTATTTGGACTTTTGCAGAATTTTGCAAGCATTAATTTCATCAATTTTTCAACCTTTGGAAAACCGTTTTCATGACAAAAATGAGACAAAATAAAAGTAAACCTTTAAATGTGACAACTATGACACATTGGATTACATTTTTCGTCAGCAAATAAAAACGCAACAATAATGTGAAAGACGGACAGAAACAGATCCATGAGAATGGTACTGTAGACTGTTTACATCCAGTTATTGCTAATTTCCTGCACAGTCAGTGTCTGAGTAAGAACTAAGTCAACAGAGTCAGGCTTAGTTCCAGTAAGTCCTTCAGTAGATACAGTTGTTATCAGTTAACAGTTCCTTCACAAGTCATAAAACACAACTCAACAAGGAAGGTGTGTATGTGTGTGAGTTATAGTACAGAAAGTGTGTCAGTGTTTCTTCTAGGAATTAGTCTTATCTCTTTGCTGCCTGTTACTCTGAGTTTCAGTGACAAGGATGATGCTCTGGACTGTGTTAACTGCCCATGTTGTGAATGACCAGGATAATGCTTGTAACATCTGGTTGGATTCTGTTTAGCAATGTCAAAGTCAATCAACAGCATTCACTATGACAACATTTGGTGGGTTCAGGTCACTGTGGATGGTAATGACCAGCCTCAAGGATGTTCTTATTGTATAGTAAACACACACACACACACACACACACACACACACACACACACACACACACACACACACACACACACACACACACACACACACACACACACACACAACACACCACACACACACCACACACACACACCACACACACACACATCTCATGCCAACCAGTGTTGCTGACAGGCAGCAGAGACCCAGAGACTCACGTGCTTATTTCTTCTTTTTGCTAAATTAGTGTCTATTGCTGGAGATTATGTTTTTATGTGTATTTCAGGTGAATGGAGTTTAGTTTATGATACTCACAGCATTGAGTAAAGACATTTTCAAAATAAATAGCAACAGCTTTTTCCAGAAGGGTCAGTTGTTGAAAGTAATTAAATACATGTACTCGAGTACCATACTTTAGTAAAATTTTTGGAGTGAATTTGATTAAAAAAAATAGTAGTATAGCATGTCATATCAAATGGTGTCATAACAAGTGGTGGCTGTGGCTAAGAGGTAGGTCGTTATCCCCGATTCCCAGGCTGCATGTCAAAGTGTCGTTGAGCAAGACCCTTAACCCCAAATTGTTCCATGGACGCTGTCCAGTTCTCCTGATGCTTAGGATGGATGGTAAAATGCAGAGATTACATTTCATTACACTGTATTGTACGTGACAAATAAATGAAGTTTCATCTTTCTTCTTCAAATATCATAAAAAGTCAAAGTATAGTATGCCATGAAAATGTAAAAAAGTGATAGTAATGTATGTCATAAAAATCTCATAGTTGGTTTAAAAAGGTCATAAAAAGTCATAGCATATTATGTCTAAAAAGCCATAGTACAGTATGTTGAAAATGATAAAAATGCCACAGTATGTTAAAAAAAGTCATAGTATATACAGAGTCTAAAAATTCATAGCATAGTATGTCAAAAAAAAATCATAGTATAGTATGTCGAAAACAAATCATAGTATAGTATGTCAAAAAAGTCATTAAAAGTCATGGAAGGTTATAGTATAGTATGTCAAAAAAAAGTCACTTTATAGTATGTTGTAATAAATGTCAAAATAAGTCATAGTATAGTATGTAAAAATAAATCATAAAAAGTAATATTATAGTATGTCAAAAAATTCATAAAAAGTCATAGTATGTAGTAAAAATATTAATTTACCACATTCCTACATTCATGGCCTCCATGGTCGAATCAGTGCCCAGAAGCCGGCACTAAACAAAAGACATTGAAAACCGTGTGGCATGTGCCAAGGCCCACCGCCTGCTAAAGGATGGACGCTGGAGAAGTGGAAGAAAGTGGATTTTTCAGATGAATCTTCTGTTGAATTACACCACAGTTGCCGCAAATATGCAGGAGACCCTACTGGAGCCCGCATGGATCCAAGATTCACCCAGAAAACAGTGAAGTTTGGTGGCGGAAAAATCATGGTGTGGGGTTACATCCAGTATGGGGGTGTGCGAGAGATCTGCAGGGTGGAGGCAACGTCAATATCTCAAATACAAGACATCTTAGCTACCTCTTATATTCCCACCATAAAGAGGCTAAATTCTGCGCAGGATGGTGCTCCATCGCATACTTCCATCTCCACTTCAAAGTTCCTCAAGGCGAAGGAGATCAAGATGCTCCAGGATTGGCGGCCCAGTCACCAGACATGAACATCATGGAGCATATGTGGGGTAGATGAAAGAGGAAGCATGGAAGACCAAACCAAAGAATTGATGAACTCTGGAGGCAGCAGGACTGCTCTCCTAGCTATCCTGATGACTTCATCAACACATGGTCTGGATCCTTGCCAAACCGCATGGGTCCAGTCCTTCAAGCTCATGGAGGTCATACAAGATATTACATTTGAATCTCACAACACCACTATTTAATTTGCTGACATATTTTAGTATTTGTCATAAATTTGTTCAATTTATGTATAGGCGGCAAAACTTTTGTCTTGCCAAAATTTGACCTTTCTGTCTTATTTAAATAAATCTTTTTTTAGTGAAACTATTTTATTTCAGTGCATTGAACATCATTTGGGAGGGTTTTAGCTTTTCATATGAGCTATTTCTTACACCAATTGATTAATTAAAAGTCAGGTTAATAGCAGGTGTTTCTACAAAATAGATAAGCGACAAGACTTTTGTCAGGGACTGTACTACATTAGTAGTGCTTTGTGGTGTTGATTTGACAACCTTACAAAGATCTCTGTAAGATCAAAACATGTTAAATTAAATTTACTGGGATCTTTTGTCTGACATTTCCCACTAAATCAAGTATTTTCAAATCAAGTCAAATCTAAATCAATAAAATTATAATTGATAATGATTAGATTTCTTTGGCTAAGGAAACGTTTAAATGTATAGAAAGGTTATCTGAGAATCTGTACCTCTTGGTGGCGTTCTCCTGGAAGGGGTAGATGACCTGTCTGTTGTGGCAGAGCTCACAGATGAAGCCTTTCTCTCGACACAAACTGCAGCTGAAAACGTGGGAGCTGGCAAACTTGATCACCTTGGACAGGAAGGGAGCCAGTTTTCCATCAATCACCTGGAAGGTGAGGAGAAGAGGAAGAAAAAACGACAGGACATCACCAACGGCAAACACTTACGAATGTCCAAGTATTAGTTCTTCTAAAACTCCACATGGCATTGGTGTGGATGAAATATGAGAAATTTATATTCCAATCAAGGAATTTAGATTGAAGGCATTTTAAAAGCAAATACCTTTCCTTTAACAGAATTTTACACCCCCTTTTTTACATGATTTTCTGAGCTCTGTAACAGTATATGCAGCAATTTCACAGATTCCTGTGAATTGACACTAAGTAATATAACGTGTGCGTAAAATCTGAACTTTTTCTTTCAGAAAAAAATTACGATTGGAGTTCCTGCTAAGTTTTCAGATCAGTAAGAAATGTTTAAAAATATAAAAACAAAATCAAAAAACTTATTTCAAAATTACTTCTAGAGAGGAGGAATGCTCTTTGGCTTGGAGAAGAGACTGGAGACAGGAGGAGAGGAAACGGAAGCAAGGAAGGAAGGAAGGAGGGAGGGAGGAAGACAGTAAATGAGGTGAACGCCTTTTAATGGCAACGCATGGCAAGTTCTTTTAAGAACTGAGGCGGAGGTTTTGGCGGCAGGGGGGCTGCAGTTGTATTGTGGTGAAAAGACAGTGGATGACTCAAAGAGAAAAAAGAAGAAGAAAAAAAAAATCAGTGAAAAGAAAGCTGTGTAGAATCTTACAGAAATTGAAAACGCAATATGGTTGCAAAGCTTTGTAGTATCATTCTAATAATGCAGACAGAGCATGTGCGAGACAGGGGGAGACTAAGTGAAACAAACTAAGAGAAAGAGTGGTAGAGATCCAATATACAAGAGATCTTGAGAGAGAGCAAGAGCCTGTATTCAGACACAAGTGGTTCCACCTGGCAGAGCTCTGGACCTCCCAATTATAACCTCTTTTATGCTGTTTGTTACACGGCAAGGGCGAGACGAGAAGAGGAGGATGTGAGATGGAGAGAGGAGGAAGAAGCCGCACACAGAAGCAACAGAGGTATACTGACCCGGTGCACAGTAAATCATACTGGCATTAATGGCAAACTGAAGGCTTTTCCTACAACAACCCTTAACAATCTATGAGATCAAATTATTACTCTGAGACCAACATGAGGCTGTTGTTTGAGACCAATATCTCACATAAAAAAAGATCTGTTCCAGTCAGCATCTGTGTGTTTGACTCAACATTCACAGTAAAACAGATTAGGGTTGCAACCACTGATTATTCATGCTACATTATTTGCAAAAGTCCAAAACATGGGAAACCCTGTTAATTTCCCAGCGTGAAAACAAGCCATGCACTTTGCAAGATAAAATGTCCCAATATAAGTGCAGAACTCGGAATAACCGCCCAGATCGGATTTGTTCAGCGATTCAAATAAGTATGGTGTTGTGGCGTCATTGACGGTTGTTTCCGAGGTTGGAGAAACAACTGCCCAATCTAAACCTTGCCAGCGCTCTGGTTCAAAGTCTGTGTTATCTCCAATTGAGCCCAAAGTGGGATAACTGACAGCAAGCAAATTAATTATAATTGACAATGTACATGTCTATAACCTTAAAATGAGCCTGTTCACGTGCAAGCAGATTGATGTAGAAGTGGTAGAATCTGTCATTGCTCTTTGCTAATATCAGAAAAAAAACGTACGGGGAATTCTTACCCAGTTTTTGAAGATGTTCTATGCACTCTTGGATAAAGAAGGTTGCTGGTGTGCGATGAAATTGCAACGTTTATTTATAAATCATCTCTTATTAGGCAGGACATGCTTCCAACATGTTTGTTAGGCATTTAACATTCAGTTTTATAAGAAAACTCCACAGTGTACCTTTAAGTGTCACTTACTTAGTTTCTTTTCTGTATGTGAGACCAAGCTTAGTTCAGTACAGATGACAAATGTTTCCAGGCAGACAGACAGGTACTGAGAGTGACAGACAGATATATGTGTCCCCACGCTAAACCTAAGCAGCCCTGCTCAGTCCGGTCCTGCCCGGTCCACATGACGAATGGCTCTCCTGATGGAGGCTGACAGGCTCGGTAATTAAGGCCCTCTATAATTGGACTGGGCAGAATCAAACGACTGGCAGCGCAGCTCTGGTGGCTGACTGGTACTCTGGAGGGACGGTGGGAAAGAAAGATGGATTGATGGCGAATAAGGCAAGAAGAAAGATTTAGCAATATAAAGAAATCAAATTCTTGCCTGGATGCAATTTCACACTGTAAGCACTGAACTACTAATACTTAAAGACTGATCTACCACTTATATTGTCACACTTATTCTCTAAACAGATATATTCCTCAATTTTCTTAAAATTCCCATATATCTGCTGTTGCTATATCCAGTAGCCAATATATCCAATATCCAATGACCATTTTATTTGCTATTCCAAAGTATCAAAGTAGCACTGTCCAGCAGAGTCACACTGGGACAACCATTTACACAGGAACCTCAAACTTCAACCCTTTAAATTTGCACCCTCGCCAACTTCCAACAAGGACATCAATGAAGCCAAATATTGATGGGTGCCCTGAGTTTCTGGGCCAACCAGCAGCCCGCCGGCAGACCTCTCACGGCTCTGATGGGTGTTTAGGGTTGGCTAGTTCGGACTAACTTCTGTCTCAAGAACAGACAGAATTTATGTTTTCCTCAAAATGATTCAAGAGTTCTTAGGAGGGGGTCGGCACTGGTTGCAAGATGAATTGGAGGGATTTTGAGATGATTAATAGGATGGAAAAGAGTCCAATATATTTCTATCAGACTACATCTTCCTATTTTTCTTTTTCCTAGTTTCATCTCTTCAGGTATTACACAAATCTAAAAAAAAAAAGTAGAATTCTCTAAAGAGGGGTCACAAGCCGACATTGATAGTGGCATTCCATTAACAGCACTAAACAGGGTAAGTGCAGATTTTATGATTACACAATTTATTTCCTTTTTAAAAAGCCCTGTCACATGTGTTCTTCTAAACAAACAGACTCTTTAGGCTGTTGATCATTAACCCCTCCCAGCACACAGAAGAGAGAGAGCTGCTATGAGACAAAGCCTGTGAACAACAAAATAATAAAACTCCATTTGCCAATTGCAGAAAGCATAAATAAATATCCATGAAACACACTCTCACACCAGTTTGTCTACTTTGGAGACAGGTGCACTGGAGTTTCTAGTCTCTTTTTTTCAACTCAGCATGTCTCCTTTTCATTCATTCATTACAGAAGCGCAAACATTAGTCTCCAAACTAAATACAAAGAACAGGATGACTTTCTAATACCTATATAATTGTTTAAATTGTCTAATTTTTACAGTTTTCAAAATGTGGTGGGGAAATGCACAAAGTTAAAGGTTAAGTTCTTGAGTTTAGTTCCTGCGGTTCAATAGTTCCTGGAATTAGTCAGTTGAAAAGAGCTGAACTTCCAAAAACATTGGACTATGTAGAGGACAAAAAACAGAATACATTATGGATTTGTATGCTATGGAACTTTAATAGCTGTAGCAGGGTTAAAACAATGTGAAATTTGCCAAAGGGGCAATATTCACAGGTCCATATTCACAGAATGATTCTAAAGCAGCACACAGGACAAACCCTTCTTTACCCTCTTTCCCTCCAAACACGCCCCAACACACCACACACACACACACACACACACACACACACACAACACACCTCCTCTCCCTCCATCCATCCTTTTAAACTCCCCCCCTTCCAGTTCAACCTCTTATTCTGCTTCATGCAGCGTCTTTGTGCTCCAAAACCACCTAATCTCCTAAAACTGCTGTTTAACAGCCGTTCGCCTGCCCTCCTCTCTCTCCACACACCAACCACAACACACACACACACACACACACACACACACACAAAGACTGAGAAACTAGAAAGCCAGATGGAATTACATGGCTGGAAAGACCAGCTCTGTTTGGATAGCTCTCTCTCTCTCTCCTACACACACCACACACACCACACACACCACACACACACACACAACTTGATGTATGTTTGTGGAGTCTGTCTTATCATGGGCATCCCAAAATTAACTTTTGAGTAACTTTCCAATTTTGAGTACTAAAAAAATCTGAATGTTGTGTACGATGATAAAGGGGCAAGAAAAAAGTAGTTGAATTTAATTAAATTGTAATTCTGATTATGTACTGTATATCATCACCACTATCAGTCTTGTTTCTCAGCCTGTGTTTGAGTGCTGGTGGACTGGAATCATGGGTCATCTAGTTAATTAGTAAAACTGGAGCACATTGATTTTTATTGATTTTTGTTCCGTTTTTTATGAAACGCAGTTAAAGTTGTATGCACAACAAAGTTTAAAAGACCACAAATATGACAACAATACATTTACAATACAACAACTACAATTTTGCTATATAGAGATAATTAAAAATGATGTACATTCATTTTACGGTGGTAGTGAGCATGGAGTTGCAGTGAGCAGATTTGCCGTGGTAATGGTTTTGCTAGTTTTGATAGCGAGCAGATAACTTAGCCATTCTTCAACACACTTAGTGTCTTTACTTTCAATCAGCACGAGAAACATGTAGGAGAAAACACAAGGCAATCAATCACAGTTGGCGTAGCCTCCGTATGTACACACACAGCCGCGTTACTGTAGGTACGATGTAACCCCTTAATGCAAAAGTATGAATATAGCTTAATCCTTTTAGTGTTGAGGGTGTACAGTTTTATCTTTAAACATAAACATTTTAGTATGTTATTATCTACATTGTTTATATTAGTCTGTTTACTATTTGTTGGCCAATTTCCAGGATGATGAGGATGACTTGACCATTTGACCTGATCAATTTAACTCTAACATTGTGCATTTGAGGGTAATAGCTCCATGAGCAATGAGCAGAAACTGCAAATCTTTCTGAGAACCTCTAACATTTACTTAAGAGGCCTCAGTGAGTCTGAACAAGTGTGAGAAGAGAGGCATGCCTGGCATAGAGGGAATGCCAGAGTATCACTGTGGGAAGCCAGCTGCAACACACAAACACACACACACGTACTTTCTTACTACTTTAGTCCTCACACAAAACACTAGAAACAAATCCTAAAACCAGCAGAGGAAAAGGGCAGTGTCCTTAGACAAACACATATGTTTTCTCCGAATGAACTGCTCCTAATGGGGGATATGGGTGGAGGCTATTTGTCGGGAGGTGAATAGACTTAGTGTGGTCCAGGGTTTAGCCAAGGGAGTTTAGCCTTCACTGACCTCTGAGCTGGAACAAAAAAAGCCACGTTGATTAAGAGTGTCATTTTATTCAGGAGGTAAATGAAAAGAAAGAAGCTTGTTAATATGGAAAACCAATTAAGAGGCAGAGTGCTTGAGAATCTCCAAGAGAGGGCAGAGAGGGGGGAGGTTAGAGGGGGAGGGAAGGAGAAGAAGGAGCAGTGCAGGCTCTCTCGTTAAAATTAGTACTGAATCACCAGTTTGGTGTTTATGAGTAAATCACAGAGTTTAGCAGGGAAAGAGAGAGTGAGGGACTCTCTCTCTCTCTCTCTCTCTCTCTCTCTCTCTCTCTCTCTCTCTCCACACACACACACACACACACACACACACACACACACACACACACACTCACACACACACACACACATGTGTGCAGAGCGTGTGTGAGGCCAAGGGGATGTTGGGAAGAATGGAGGGATGTCACGCTTTGTTTTTCTGCCTGTTGATTCTGAATGTAACCAATTAGTGAAGCAGAGAGACACAGAGTGTGGGAGTGGAGGAGAAGGACGAGGACGAGGACGAGGAGGGGGTCCACTTTCACCGAGAGAGTCTATGGCCGAGCTCTGAGTAGGAGAGGGAGGGTTGGAAAAAAATGGGGCAGGGTACAACATGATGAACATAATGACAAACAAAAGAACTTTTCAGTCATTTGTGGTCGCCCCCCCCCCCACACTCCCTAACTTAGTTTGACGACTTGATACTGAACTGCTGAAAGACCAGGTGCCATGTGTTTCTTTTTAATACTCTGTTTAAAAAAAAGAAATACTCAACTGAACACATTTAGGCTGAGTTGGGCGGTGAAACTGTTATGAATGGCATGCACATTGGTAAAGATATGCCATATGAGAAGAACGTTTTCTGATTAGATAAGGGAGAACAGCAGAGTCAAAGGTTTCTACAATGCCAGATATGAATTCCTTCCACCGACACCATTGTTTTCTTGGATGAGGACACTTGAAAGGGCTAACCCTGTTCCAAATAGGGCTATTAGAGGGTATTACCCTATCTCATCATAGACACTTGCCAAAAAAACAAAGGACAGGTTGTGTTTACTTAAAGGATAAGTAAAGCGTTATACTATGTTTTTCACCTAATACAAAGTCCAAATCCAACTATCTCTGTGGCTTTCAGCTCCGAGCCTATAGGTTCATTTTGAAGACATGCATCTTTTAAAAAAAAAAAGCGCTCACAAATATATAATATTATTATTAATTTACAAAATCTACTTGGCATTGTAGTTTTCAACAAATGTTGGGAGTATTTTCAGCTGTGGATTACTGAAATACACATTTTGTGTGAATATTTCTGGCAACAGGATGATTAATGTGGACTGAGTTAAAATAAGCAACAGAGTGAGTGAGTGAGTGAGTGAGTGAGTGATGTGAGTGAGTGAGTGGTGTGTGGTGTGGGTGAGTGGTGTGTGTGTGTGTGTGTGTGTGTGTGTGTGTGTGTGTGTGTGTGTGTGTGTGTGTGTGTGTGTGTTCACGATAATAAAGAAACAATGTCACCCAGTGCAACAGTTGGGCTCACTCATGCGTTTTCAATAGCTTTTGGACAACAATGGTTCCTCATGGCTGCAAAACAATTGCAAGCTAGCTAGCTAAATCCGCTAATCAGCCTAGCTACCATCTACTACTGTAGTCTTCCGTTTTCTTACATCGAATAAGAATTTAACTGAGGATTTGTTTGTAACAACGTGGGGAAAAACAGAGAACAGGCTGCAAACGTTAGCTAACTTAGGTAGCTAGAAAATGTTAGCAAGTGGGCATCGCCAGGATGTCTTAAGCAATAACATTTTTTCACCAAATATGAGATGTGGGCAGCAATTTAACAATCAGGGACTAAGCTACACCCAGTTAAGTTTATCCAAACGTATCCTTTATTATAAATTAACCTTTACATATATACCTAAACTAATCCTTTTCATTAAAAGGCTCTTTGAAAAAATGAGAATCAGCCCAGTCCAAGCTCTAAACTTAAACTGATTAATGCTTTTTTCAAACCAGTTTTAGTTCATTTAAGAAAGGTGAATGGCATCACTGAAACGTACCTGCTGCAAGTCAGCAATGGAGTACAGGTGAATGTGCTGTAGCAGGTATTCCCTGGGGAAGATCCTGTGAAAAGACACACAAAATAGAATTAAAATAATAACCACCATTTCCAGCTTGCTTTTCCAACAAAAATGCTCAAGGTAAAATGTACTATGTTTTATTTCCCCCACCAAGGAGGTTATGTTTCCGGGTGGGTTTTTCCGTTTGTTTGGTGATTGGTCTGTCGTCAGAATAAGGGAAAAACTACTGGCCCAATTTTTAAGAAACTTGGTGTAAAAAAAATAAATAATAATAATAATAATCTTACAGCGCCGCAGTCGTGCTGCTGCTATGGCCGGTACAGCCCATATAGACGCTAAAGGGTGACTTTTAGGTGGGTATCTGACGGCGAGAGCCGCTGACATCATCAGTATTTGACGACTTGGGAATGAGAACTGTTTGTCCAAGCATGTCTTCACACTGGGCTACCAGATTTAATGTTTCCCCAGCCTTTTAGTCCATGGTGCTAAACAAAGTAATATCAATCTAAGAGAGTGTGTGAGAGAGAGAGTGTGAGTGTGTGTGTGTGTGAGGCCTCCTCTCAGACCACTAAGATGGATGGCACCATGCTAAATCCTGTCTAAGCTGTCATGAGTGTCACCAAAACACAAGAATGTGTGACTGTGTGTGTGTGTGTGTGTGTGTGTGTGTGTGTGTGTTATCCAGACACCTCATGGGGATGGGCGTCACTGATAAACTCTTCTGCCAATGGTTACCACATCAGCATTCATAAGACTACACACACACACACACTTTAATAAAACCCACACTGGCTCCTGTGTTGATTGTCGATGCCCAGATGAACACACCTTTAAACCTTGTTCTGATCGTGATAAAGGTACTTTTTGGGATTAGATTACAAGCAGAAGATACACAGATTCATATGTATATACAAACATACAAGCCAATATTTGTCTAAGCCTTGAAAGTATTTCATTATTTAATTCCATATTTTATTACAGTATCCCCAGTGTATTTCCAGTGAAGCAGACACACCTTTGATAAAAATATAAGTCAGAGATTATGAGGGTGTACTGAAGGAGGGTCTGATCTGAGTAAGCGTGTGTGAACCAGCAGATTTACAAAGTCCTATAAATAGGTGTGTTTTGTGCGTGTGCGAGAAGAGGGTGGCTAAACACATTGCAATCTAATGCAAACCAAAACCAAATCTAATCTTTCTCAAATTTATAATGTTTAACTTGTGTTGACTGTCAAAGAGTTGATACAACTTTTTGGATGCACTAAATTTGTGGTGTGGTTGTTATGATTCATCAACCTTCAATTAGATACATGGGTTGAATACTGTAACAGATAAGATACATTTGCAACTTGCTCTTACCACTTCAAGTGTTACCACACACAGACACGCACGCACGCCTCATATGGTTGTGTATGCAATTGTGCTTTCATGGCTTTCTGCATGTGTGAAACAGACATCTCTCTTCATGCCCCCCCCCCCTCAAAAAAAAAAGTAGAATAATGACTAGGGGAAGGTTTTAGCGCCATGGCCCTCATCAATCCTGCAGTGTTTGGAAGTGTTGGGGCACTGGCTAATGGGACAGAAGTAAACACAGGACGACATGATGCTGCTCGTCTCTACACATTAAAACATCTTAATAAGATAGTATAATAAGATTTTACAGTTTAAGCGTCTTGTGTTGATATTCATGGACAATTGGTGTGTGCAACTCTGCATCTGTAGCCTTTAACATTTTGTCTTTGTCTGCAATTTATACTGGGCTATGCAATATGGCCAAAATCTTCTATCCCGGTCATTTCATTTAATGATATATTCCCAGCATGTTTTCTTGTAATTCACTGAATAAATAGTCTATATGAAATAACCACAGGCTGAAGCCTCTTTTTGTATACTCCTGTGTGAATTAAAAAGTTGACAAATGAAAAGTACTTTTTAATTTTATTAAGAAATTAAGTGCAAAATGAACTTAATATACAGTATTAAAACATAAAGCATTGTCCAAATGATGCAAGTATTGACGCAACACTGTTTTTTCAACATTTTTCAAGTTTTATATTGCCAAGCCTTCTTACTCTGCTTGACAAATTATTGAACTAATAACACTTTTAACTGTAAAGTTTCCTGTATTTAAAAGGGTTAGTTTAACCAAATTACAGCGGCAGATCCATTTTTTATTTTTTTTTATCCTCACATCTTAATACTATGGAGATGTTTTGTGGTGTTGACATTCACACATTTCAAAACTAGATGCTGTTACTGATAAGTAAGAAAATACGTTTTATGTGAATTATCATGATAATGCATTAATCAGATTCCAGTCTGTTTTCAGAGGTGGATGATTCTCCTTTAGAAAAAGTCCAATCAGAGTGTATTGGTGACCTGGAGCAGGGCAAGGAGCATCCATCAGCTCACAGACAAGGCTTTCAGTATGGGACCCCACTCAAATAAACAGTCATCCCCCCCCTGAACATCACACACATACACAGACACACATTGTTTAATGTATATGCAGCATATATACACACAGGAACGTATGCAGATAAAGGTTATAGCAATATACATGCAGGCACTCAGACACACATATTAACATTCATTATACAGGGAGATGTACAGTCTGTGTAATCAATCAATCAACAGAGGAATATAACAAATATTGTAGGGTATCAGTCAGTGTGACTCAATACCACATTCTGCTAATGTTAAACATGATAGTTGTATATGATATATATAGAAAATAACTTTTAAAATGGCTGGATATCTCATTGTTTACTGTCAGTGGAGCCCCCACGCAGATAGTTTTGTTATGTCTATTTTTGTAATTTTGGGTGAAGCTTTCTTTCCTGTTAATTACTGTATAATGTTTTTGAGGACCTTTCAAAATACTATATTCAAACCAAAAAAAGAAGTGCTCGCAACCCTTAGACATGTACATATGATGACATATGATGATGGTTTGCAAGTAGACATTGCTTCATTTTGAGGGGTCACAAGCCAAAAGAGGTTGGACAACAGTGCTCTACGCACTACCACAATAGACTTCACCGCCAACCTACCTTCTCCTGAGGTCCTCAGCAACGGTTGCTCGGCAGCTGAACAGGTAGGCTCGCAGTGACTGGAGCTGCTGACGGAGGCGCAGCACAGTGCTAAGAGGCTCACAGTGCTCATACAGGCAAGGGTTGAGCTGCTGGACGTCCAGCAGGGGCTCCTCATACACAAACTCCAGGAACTCCTTGGCCTGTTTAGACACCTAAAGGAGCACATCACAGTTCACAGGATCGCTGCACCAAGAACAACAGATACATAGTCTCACTTTGCCAGACCTTCCTCCACAGCGCTGCGGAGGAGGATCTGGCTAGTCAATACAGCCTTCCGGGATAGGAGAAAAACGTGCTCTGGTTAACTGTCATTTCTTTAAACCAATCACAATGATCATGGGCGGAGCTAAGCACCAGGCAGAGCCACTGTACCGCTGCAAAAAAGCCTCTGGAAGGAACTTGTTTTGGTGGATCGTGTACGTTCAAAGGTTGTTTTAGTCGTGCAAAAGAAAACTCAGATTGGACAGAGAGTCTAGCTAGCTGTCTGGATTTACCCTGCAGAGATCTGAGGAGCATTTAACCATAGTCCTCATGAATTGACTGGAGTTTAAAATTCCAACACAAAGAAAGCGGAAGGTAACAGACATCTGGCCAAAAAGAGTACTTATTAATTACTGAGCTAAGTAATTGAATAGATAAAATAGTGATAAATAGTTTGATGGTTTATCAGATGGTAATACACTGCACAGTGGTTTATAATACTCAGAGAAAGGATTTTACAACTCTGGAAATTTTGCACAGTCGTTAGGTGGGTGTGTGTGTGTGTGTGTGTGTGGTTGTGTGTGTGTGTGTGTGTGTGTGTGTGTGTGTGTGTGTGTGTGTGTGTGTGGTGTGTGTGTGTGTGTGTGTGTGTGTTTGTGTGTGTGCGCACGCGCGCTTTCCCACCTTGTGCTTGCTGGTGTCCAGTTGTGCAGCAGGCGTGCTGGGATGAGGAAGGAATTGTCCTGATGGCAGCTCTGGCAGTAGTACCAGCCGCTGTAGTAGCAGACCTTTGCCTTTCCTTTGGAGAGACCAACTGGACGCTGACAACCTGAAGAGGAAGTCAATGGGGAAATATTATTATTTGTGTGTGTGCATACATGAATACATATTTCATACCCAAGGGTGTCTGAACGTCTTTAACTATGAAGAAACCAGTTAAACCACTTTAAAGTAAGTCTCAAAAGTGGGATTCAAACCAAAACTCTTAATGTGAATCAAGTATGCATATATCTCTCAGACTTATTGCACAATAAATGATGGCATCTGTGTGTCCATGTATGTGTCTTAATGTGTTGCACAAGTCATCTTTTGGTGTTAACAGTCTGCTAGAGTCATGATCAGGAGAACACAAAGGTTGTAAACCACATAACTTTCCGTTAATGTGTGTCAGATTATTGCCCCTTTCTAAATACCACACTAATTCAACAGAGTAAACCTGTAGATAATAAACAATATAGTCCAAGTTTACAAAGGAACCCTGACCCCAGAAAGGTAGTATGTGCTCGCATGACCGACAAAAATTGATTTGATTAGCACTGAATAGAGAATTGTAGAGAAATCCTTAAATTTAGGTTTTTCTTCTGATCTAGGTTTTAATTTCACTGTCTTGGGATTTAAACAGTGTGCTCGTTTGAGCCATTTTAAACTTTTACTATATGCTTACATCAATTAAGCATCATGACAAGCAGCAAAACCATTTGTTTTTGCCCAACTTTCACATCCCTGTGTACAAAAAAGTGCAACACTGTGAATGTCTTCCAGGAGAGGCCCTCAGAAAGTGTATCTCCATTTGTAAACATCTATTGCTTCCTGCCCCTCTTTAAGACGGCTGGCTTTACTCTCTATCCGTGTGGCCTTTAGAAAAAGCTATAAACACTCATGTCACCAAAAATTATTTGAGTGTGCCGTTTTGGGTTATAAATCTATTTTAAGTTTCTGGTCACAAAACAAAATGTGTTCTTGGGAAGTGCATAAATAAATAATTCATAAATAATGTAATGTTTGACTACCAATGATCAGGCATGATGTGTTATTTGCTGGAGATGCCGGAAATATAAATATTGTTTTTTTATCTTTCTTGTTATTTGTATTTCCTGCATTTCCAGCAAATAACACATCATGATGTATTTTTTGGGGGAAAACCACATCATTTTACTGTTTCCAGTCCCGCCCTCAAACTCTTAAACTACATGTTCGTCCTTCATTTTCCTTTTATGTCCAAAACTATGCGCAATATTTTATCAATTTCTTTTCATATTCTTTTTTAGTAAATCTTTTACTATTAATATCCATGTTTGCCTAAATCTACCTGCCAAATTCCCTTGAAGTAATCCCTTAGATAGCAGAGTCCTGGTTGTTCCAGTAGTCACAACACAGCAGACTTCAATAGAAAAGTGTTTTGCAGACCTAAAAGACCAACGGATCCTCAGCTCTATTCAGCCCGATATCTGCCTCACTGTCTGCATTGTCTTCTCAACCCTTTAAAGTTTATTCTTTACCCAAACACCCGGACCTGGTCTATGATCACACAAACAGCTGAGCGCCACAGCACTGCGACAGGTGTCCCTTATCCAACACAATCTACTCAGAGATGGGGCCTAGAGGATAACAACAAGTAAAGAGAGGTAGAGAAGAAAAGAAACGGAAGATTGTTATCAAGGTTTTGGAAAACAGAGGCATGGAAAGCTAAAGAAAAGAAGAACGACAGAGGAAGAGAGACGTGTGTCAGCCTGTTTGTGCTATAACTGACAAAGGGGCAACAGACAAAAAAGACAGAATGATCGGGAGATGAGAGGAACGAAGGAACTGCATGAAAGAGAAGAGTTGGATCAAATGAGGACAGATGAAGGCAGACAAAGAGAAGTTAGGTCAACTACTTTTCTATCATAGATGAGAATTGGATGTCTGAAAAAGAGACAATGGTCTAATCAGCACTGAGAGCTGGATTCCTGCTTTAAAGAAAAAATACTCCTGTTGGAAGCCGACTGAACTAGAGTTTTAACTGGGGCATTCTGTCAGAAATCAATCACTTTCTGACCTCATCCCTTTTGCATTTGAACAATTTTTCCCCCTACACATTAACCCATATGAGAGTGTCAGTATCATGGTTTTATTAATCAGAATGAGGAAAGAGATAGTTCCTCAAAGTTGACCCATATTGGACAAATACTCCTCTTAAAATCCCATTAGTGTGGTTCCCTGAACACCAGAAAACTAACAAACAATGTTATCCACAATGTCAACACTTTCGATCCATCCACAAACAAAACATATACAGTGCTCCAGCCAATAACCAACAAGGATTTGGGGGTGGGGGTTGGGGGGTTAGTGCACAGAAGGGAGTGGGATAGGAGGGGATGGGATGAGGAGGAGGGAGGGGCGAGCAAGCCTCCGTTTAGTTTGACAACACTTCGAACTTCAACAAGAAGGGACATCACCCAACATCGCTTAGAGCACCTTTAACATTGGAGCATGTAAACATGTTCTAGTAGAAACCCAAGTAAACTCCGATTTGTGTCTTTAAGAGGTGTGGTTGTCCAATATGGGTTAACTTTGAGGGCTTATTTCCGAATGGTTGCTCATTTTGTTAAATCAATTCACGTTCTGACACTCAAAAAAAATCATACAGATCAAAAGGAATGCCATAAGTATTAATTAATCTGTAGATTTATTTGATTATTGATTTATCCTTTGTTGAAAGAATTAAAATGAAATAAATTGATTTGTTCAAGCAATAGTCCAAAACCACAATGGTAATTCCAGTTAATTACAATTTGGGATTTTATTTATTTATTGAATATAATAGTATTCTGCTTAACCAATGCAGACTGACCTATGAATCAGCTAGGTTGGTATACTGGCAAAGCTTATTAGAAATTTATCGAGTTTTTTTTTTTTTTTTTTAATGGCGGTTTATAAGTAAAAAGACATTGAAGTACAGAAATTCCAAAGATATGGCTCAGATGATATGTGTAAAATATGTGTAAAACACACAGTATGTATTTTACATTTTATCCTCGGGTGAGAACTGGCAAGTTTATTTTCAAATTTCAGTCGAATTTCACTCGTTTAGGCCGAATGACAAGCTGCCTTGGACCTCTTTTATGATGGCATTTTAAACTCAAGTCAATTCATGAGGAGGGTTAACCTCTTCTCAGATCACTGCAGGGTAAATTCAGACAGTTAGCTAGACCAGGTCCAATCTGAGTTTTCTGTTGCACAAGTAAAACAACCTTTTAACGTACACATCCACAAAAACAAGGTCCTTCCCGAGGCTATTTTGCAGAGGCACCGTTGCTCCTCATGGTGCTTAGCGCCGCCCAAGACAAAGATTGTTACTTGTTAAAAGGAATGCCAATAAACCAGAGCACGTTTTTATCCCATCCAGGAATGCTGTGTGGACTCGCCAGACCCTCCTTTGCAGCACTGTGGAGGAGGGTCTGGCAATGCGAGACTAGGTCTGAGTGACAGATGAAGCCCTGCTGTCGAGGTTAACATTCTGGCACTAGTGCTAACTCAGCAGTCCCTTTCAGTCACATGCACATCTTGCACATCCTATTGGTCTCTCTATGGGCTCTACCTACTTTCCCTTTGCCAAGGACCAGGTTGTCTAGAACTTTTTGAAGGCCAGCTTGAGTAGAGTTTCCTTTCAACTTGAATATTTTTCTTGTAAGAAAGAATGTGGCTAAACTGTACAAACTGCTTTTATATCCGTCAGACATTTGATCACAGTGTGAGTCAGACCACCTCCAGATGTGGTCTGGGCTGGCAGTTAGCACCGGTAGCATTCTGATCGCAATACTTTCTGCCATTTTCACTGTATCCCTAAAACATTTGACTGAAATCCAACATAACAGCAATCTTTATATAATCCATTTATCACGTTCCAAAGTCTTGACAATGGCTATTTGTTGTTTTCCATTGGATAAAATTATAGCGTGTGGATAACATGGGGAAAAAAAGACAAAGTCTTATCTCATTGATCTCGTGATCAAATACATGTGTGCAATTCTGTAGGTAATTACGGCAGTGAGTTCATCCTGTTGTTGGGGTGGATACTCCTTCAAAAAACCACAGTCCACTGGTTGGGAGCCAGCAGGCAGAGGGGATGGTCAACAGTCAGAGAAACACTGTGTCACTTCGAGGAAGTAGCTGACCACCAGTCCAGCTTTCTGGCCAACTGTGGCCTTGATTTTGGTCTGCTGCTGTTGGGACCAGAGGAACAAAGACACAGACGTCTGTAGCCTGAAAACATTTGCAAACTAAATAACAACCTTTAACCTTAACCTCAAATTCTATATCATGAGACAAGAAGAGAACACACCCACACGTACCAAAGCTGAGTGGAGTCTATAAAGAACTCGGTACAGTAGAAAAAAAGGCTAGTGAAGCTTCAACAGCTAATGCATGTGGGACTATGGAAGATGATAAAATAACACCAAGTAGTATGGGTGGGAATCTTCGGGCACCTTACGATTTGATTCCGATACAAAGGCCAACAATTCGATACCAATTATTGATGCATCTTGATGCAACAATTTTTTATGCACAATTCCATGTGTGATTTAAAAAAATATACACAAATAAATCTGAGTTTTTATTTTGTACTCATTCCATGCTTAAGACGTAAACATGCTTGTGAAAGTCACCTTCTCTCACAGTAATCTTTCACGTCAGAGGCTCAGTCATATTTAAAGGTGGAGAATTGGCTTCTTAGAACATGAAACATGAGGTGGTCAGATGTAATATGATAAAATAGATTAACAGTCTTTATGTGTTTTGCCTAATTATTTCATGTATGACATTAGATAATATGTATACACACATGATCATTGTTTTCATTGGCCATTTTGTGTGTTTTTGTTCTGCACTCTTGCCTAAACTCTAAGTTGTTGTCCAATATCCCATCCTCTTTCAGTCACTTGTTTTCTGATTTGTACATGTCTGGATACAGTAACTTTTAAATAAAAATCAACATTTTTTTCTTTTTAATAATCGATTATTAATGTATTACAATTGAGTATTGAATCGTTCTAGAGAGAATCATGATGCATCTAAGAATTGATTATTTTTCCCACCACTACCAAGTAGCAAAGACCCTTGCGTCGGGCTTTGGCAAGTGTATTAGTACATCAAGTATACGCTGTAAGTGCATATACAAAGTATATAAAGTTTATACGTATAAAAAGTAAAAGGAAATAAAGTACATAAACACTCAGTGTCCTCTGTATTAGGTACACCTGTATAGTCTAAAGCAACATTTCTCAGACTTTTTTCAATATTGTACCACCTTTGAATTGTTTTTTTAAGCCAAGTACGTCATGACCAGCACAAAACATTTTTGGTACGAAAAAAAAAAGTTTAGAAAAAGTAGTACAATAAAGCGCTGGCAGTAACAGATTCACTAAACAAAAACACTTAGATGCTACATTTCAAATGTTTAGAATCCATCACTTAATTCATTCATTATTAGTATTAATTATTGGAATGTTTTATGACTTATTTTTAAATTAGCATTTTTGCAAAAATGTCACATAGCCCCTACAGTACTCCTAGGGCTACACGTACCCCCATTTGAGAAACACTGGTCTAAAGCAGTCCAGTACAACTGTTCTGCCATAAAGTCCACTTTTATGATACATATAATAAGGTTTTTCTGCCACTTTCACAGAGGTGTTAACTAAATTATAGGTGTTTATTATTATACTGGGAGGTGTTACTAACATTCAGCCCCCCTCCCCCCACATGTAGTATGTAAATGAAAAGGACAAAAAATTCTCAATATAATGTTGTACACTCCGACACACCCCTTTAACGATTACCGCAGAAATAAACATAGAACTGAAACCACTATTTGTTTTTAAATTATCAACTGATACACAACTACTCCGGCCCACTTGAATAATTTTAATGTAGCATTATTATTTTCTGCTGTTAACTACTCTGGGAGGAGAGAAAGCGGAACAGAGGGAAAAGATGAATAGGAATTCAAAGGTAGCTCAAAGGTCTACCGATTGTACTGCGGCTCTCTGTAGTGAGAGAGGGTCACTTTGACCTGCCCGGGGGTGAGTGTAGGGAGAGGGGGAGGGGGGGGGAGAGAGAGAGAGAGAGAGAGAGAGAGACAGAGAGAGAGAGAGAGAGAGAGAGAGAGAGAGAGAGAGAGAGAGAGAGAAAAAAAGAAAGAGAGAAAGAAAGAGAGAGAGAGAGAGATATGACAGAGCAAAAAAGGGGATTGTGCTTTCATCTGCCCGCCGCTGGTTTTAAACCACCACACCTCTGAGTGTGAGTGTGAGTGTGAGTGTGAGTGTGTGTGTGAGAATTAAAACTGAAAAGACAAGAGAATCTTAAGCTTTGATGTGTCTCATTTACACCAACCAAACACCCCCCCAAAAAATTGTGCACAAATGGAGAGTACTATAACTAAGACAGCGAGTGTTTTTTGTGCATGGAAGAGAGAGAGACTGTCATCTTTTGATGTGAGACCACCTCCTACTTCCTCAATTCCCTTATATCTACTGATTTCCACTTCACCCAAAGCCTGGGGGCCTGAGAATGTGCTCCAGTGCAATGACAGGGGTCACCAAACCTGAGAACACACTTTGCACTGTGTGTGTGTGTGTGTGTGTGTGGTGGTGTGTGTGTGTGGTGTGTGTGTGTGTGTGTGTGTGTGTGTGTGTGTTGTGTGTGTGTGAGATGAGGAGACACGCTCTTCAAACGAACACTAACCGTTTCCTTCAAAAGGAAAAAAGAAAAAGCAGCAAATCCCATCTGTAATTAGATGAATACATTTTACATTTTGATGTTAAATAACCAATCTCTTGATATGTATGGATGGGACGTAGTATGCATATGCAGAGGGCGGACTTGAAACAAGTTCAAAGAGAAACCTGTGGAAAAAAAGTAGGAAGTAGGAAACTGAACATCAAGAGATCTCGTTTAGATTAGTGGTTTCATATATGAATAATCCAATAATTATTCAGGTGAACAACAGAAGATGAATGTTTTTGATGAATTATGGGTTTTAAGCGCCGATAGAAGTGTTAACCTGGCTATCTACGGCCTTAAGTCCCATGCCACACTTTGCATAGTGGTCCGATTCTTAAAATATGGATCAATAATAGACAATAACAATCAAAGCAACAGTCAAAGCATCAAGTCTAGAGCCATTCACTACTGACCTGAATATCGTGCCGAGTTTAAAAATAAGGCCGACATTATTGTATTTTTCAAATTCTCAACAATTCTTATGAAAAGCCCAAAACAAACAAACAATCAATCAACTACTTGGTTAACCCCAGAGGCTAAAACAACATTGCAGACTTTTTAAGTGTGTACAGTAGTTTGCAGCCTACGCTCGCATTCAAATTGCTTTGCGTAGGAATCGGCATACGCCCGTCCTACGCCTGTTTTAGGTCGTATGCACGTTTTATAGACGTTTTTATGTCTGTGTGTTTAGCACAGAATAATTGAAGTGTCATACAAAAATAGGCCACATATCAATGAAAAGGAGGTGACATAGTACCAAGGAGGGTGATAGCCAGGGGAGACCAGTGGATAGAAAAGCAGTAAAGCGGGAGATAGGTTGTCTACAGTTACATTTTAGATTCTAAGATTTTAAAATTGGTGAAAATGAAATTTAAAGACCATATTCCCAACTAAAAAAGACCCCACAAAAAGGAAATTATAGATTTATAGACACAATAAGTCTAACAATAACTAGTAGACTTAGTGCAATTTTAAGGCCTTGAATTGAAGGGGTGTAAAAGACGTTTTCAGAACCTTCTAAGCAACACAGCAGGAGACACAGAAGGGATACAGTCAAATAAATGAGAGCATGGACAGAGGAAGAAAGGACAAAAAGAGGGAAAAGCTGTGGGTCTAAATGAAGTCTTGCAAGGAAAAAAAAAGAAAGGAGGGAAAGGAGAGAAATAAACGAATTGAGTGAGCAGAGGTGTGCTCTGTATAGAAAATGGACATATCCAGCTGTCCCTCCCATCCAGCTTTATTTAGAAACCCTTCAATCAAACAACTATGACCAAGCCTGACCAATGTAGCATCCCCAGGCCGCTTTCATTCATTCATTCATTCATTCATTCATTCATCCATCCATCCATTTTTCCTCTCCTCCGGTGCTTTAAGCCTACCAATTATCATCAGTTGCCCCCAGACGGCCTCTCTCCTTGTTCCTGTTTCAGCTGGCCTTTCAGACAGCCCCTGCATTAATAAGCCAGTTGTTACAAATAAAAAAGGGAGGTGAGTGGTGATTATTAAAGCCCTCCGAAAAAGAGTGAGAGAGGAAGCCCACGTTTCACACCCAGGGAGAGCAAAAGCACCGCCTGCCATTTATGGGGCTGCCCAAGGGCCTGGTATGGAGACTAACAGGGGTGATAACAAAGGAGGGAGAGAGGCTGTAATGGCTCAGGACATGAAAAAGGGTCTAAATACTAAGAAACACCCAAAATGGAATAGGTAAATGCATTTAAAGAAGCAGCATCCTTCAAATATCTGTTCAACAGGATGAAAATAATACAATCCCTTCAACCCACCCTTTTTTGGCTTCATATTAAATAAGAAAGTCCAGCTTTTTTGCCTGTAGAAGTTTTTTATCCAAGTCATTGTATTACCTACAATAATGGGCAGTCGGCACGCCCCCAGTTTGGAGAAGCAGGCAAGAGTACCAACACAGACGCAAAATGAAATACTGCTGTGGGTGAGGGCAGCAGCAAAACATATTTTAGCCACAAAAAAAAGCCCACCTGAAAAAATTAAGTGTATACCATATATAAGTGTTTACTATATTTAGAATAAATACACCACTATACCATGTCGTCAGACATTCCTTTGTCTATTGTGTGACTTCTGTGTTTCAAACAGGTTAGGAACTAAGAAAACTAACAAACTTGCCAATACAGGCAGCGTTAGACTTGCAACTTGCATGTTCTGCAAGGTAAAATTAGGGTTTTTTTTATCAATGGAGTGGCTTTGACAAGAGCACAGGTAATGGCTTCAGTTCCCCACAGGGCTGTTTGACAGCAAGGTTAAACTGTTAAAATATTGTGAATATGGCATACACCTAAATTGATGTTGATCTTTAAAGGTTGGCCTTTTTTAGGTTGCCAAAACACATTTTTTACACTGGCTATGAGATAAGTACCTCATACAACACCACTGTAAACAAATCCAAACAATCCCTTTAAATGAGGATTTTCATCCAGTCAAAAGCCCGTTTTTCTTTATGTTCCTTGACTGTGATGTTTGAGCTCTTTATAGTACAAAGTTATAATGTACATTCATTTTTTCAAATACAATCTTCCAAAAGTATAGTATGAAGATTAGTATATAGCGCATGCTTCACAGCGTCAGTGACAGTAGTGTGGATTTGGAACCCAATAATTCTGCCCTGTATTGGAAGAGCAAAATCAGGGTAGAGTGTTGTAAAATGATCAACATGGGGTCAAAACAGGTCACAAGCTTCATTTACAGAAGAAAAAAAAAAGGTTTATACAAACTTCTACACAATTCATATTTACTTCACACAGTTTATACAACATGTAAATTAATTGTATGAAAGTTTAATTTAGTTGCTGTTTTCCAATAATTATATATATTTTGGAACAGGTTTTTGATTCCCTACCCTACATAGCTGACGAGTCTTGAGATCGTGGATGAAATTTATAACTTTTGTGGGTAAATTTGTGTTAGAAACATGCGATTTAAGTGCCCAAAACAATGTAATTAGGCTGTGTGGCTGTGTGTGGCTGTGTGTGTGGCTGTGTGTGGCTGTGTGTGGCTGTGTGTGTGTGTGTGTGTGTGTGTGTGTGTGTCTCATTTACCTGCACACCTGAAGCTCTGAGCAGTCAGTCCTTTCTCCACAGCCAGACAGGTGAGAATACTGAGAAAACTGGTAGTGACGGACTGCCGCTTGGCTCTCTGGGCCTCCCGCTGTCTCCTCTCCCTGGGTGGTTTTGATCTCAACAGCACTCCCTGGAGGGCTGAAGCTCCTTCTCCTAACTTTCCCCCTTCTTCTTGGGTAGGCCTCTGTGCACCAACCGCATCCCGCAGGGCCGTCACCCATTCCTGGGCCTTGAGCTGATCATCAGCCCGTAGTCTGAGTACCTCTTTGGGAAAAACTACCTGGAAGCAGTCCCCTCTTTCTGTCCACGGCTCTCTGTTCTCTGGTTCCTGATTGTACCGCACGTCCAAGCAGGAGGATAGGGAGTACTGAAGGACAGGCTGGGACACAGACCCACGGCCCTCGGTAGGGAAGGCGCGGAGAGCAGATCTGGTCAGGATGAAGTTGAAGGCCCGCCAGTTGTTCTGATCTTTCAGCTGGTGGAGCAGACTAGCCTTGAGGATGTCCTGACAGCGTTGGGTGAACAGTGGCAGGGTGGTGGGTCTGCTGAGTATGAAAGAATTAGACTGGAGAGACGCCTCTGCTGAGCTGGGGGTGTCGCTGTCCCAATCAGGCCGGGTGTCAAGCCCTGACGGAGAGGGTGACGAGGACGGTGACATGGGTGCAGGAAACTTGACGACCTGTTGCTTTTCCATTCCGGTTTTCCACAGGTGGTTCTCCTTCCTCCCAGGTCTGACTGCCTGCACCTTCTCCCACATCAATCGTCTCCACTCCATGGCCTCCCATTGGTTGGGTGCCCTCAGCTGGAGACGCGTGCTGTTGAAGAACAAAGCCTGGAGCGTGCGTTGATCGGCAGGCTGGGTGATCTGGCCGAGCTGGCTGCAGGGTGCTGGAGAAATGATGCTCTGGCAGTGTGACAGAGAGTAGGCGGTGCCCAGCTGGCGGTTGGCGCTGCTGTCCAGAGTGTACAGCCGGAGCTCACAGGGTGTCAGCTCGACATGGCAAGGTGTCCAGCGGCCCCGAGGCCCCTCACGCTGCTCCATCGCACCCTGCTTCACCACACTGCTACTGCTGATTTTATTAGCTGGACAAAGATGCAGAGGAGGATGGGAAATAGGAAGAAATGAGACACAGATGAGCAAGGTGGTGTGCGTCAGGATAAACACATACAGGATAATTGCTAATGGTATTTTCCCCCTAAGTAGATCTTTTATCCTTCTGAGAAATCATGAATCTTCTGATGTATTCTTGACATATTTTTTATCCATGTGGAAATGTAATTGGTTACATAACATACACTTAAGAAATTAAATTTGACAGCATAAGAAACACTTCAAGGATGCTGGCCAAGTGTTTCCAGTAGATCTTTAGGGCAACAAAGACACAATAGCACTCAACAGAATTTGTGTATTTAGGCCTGTTGTGAAGAAACTAGGAGTGAACATTTTAAATTGTATTATGCTGCAGAGGTGGTGTGAGTCGCTATTGCTAAACACTTGGGTTCACTGCGAGTTACATTTTTTTGGACATCAATATTGAATTCATTGCAATGAACCACATTCTGTGTCCTCTTGGTTTGCTTACGCAGTTATTTCACCCAGTTTGCCTAAATCCTTACACAATTAATTGACCACAGGAACCTTAGGCTGAATCTCATTTCTCTAGATGGGCCAGTTTCCTACACAATGTAACTTATCGGGGGTTTGCAGCTCTGACGTAAGTTTTGGTATATTGGTAAGAGATAGCCATGTGTGGGTGCTTCTATTAAAATGTTCCCTGTCACCAAGGCAGGAAGACAAGGTTTGATATACCCTCCATCCTCTCTCCATCTCTTCATGATTATGGTGTTTTCTCCTTTCTCCTTCTCCTTGCTTCATACTCAGGTAGACAACAGGCGTTACCCCTGCTTGTACATAAGACTGGGCCAGCCTGTATTATGAGCTATGCTGCATTCACTGCCATGCCTGACAAATGCATGTTCAGATGCCAACCAACACAAATCTATCATATTGAGCAAAATGTTTAACACAAAATACATGACAGGGATTGTAAAAAGGTTCTTATATAAAAAGGAAGTGCCACAGATTAAGGGGATAGTTCACTGACTGGAGAATGCAAAAGGTGAAGGTAAAACTAATGATATCAATGATTAAAGCCTGATAGATTTTTGAGGCCAATACATAAAACACATTTTGTGCCAGATATGATGATATTTCACATTCACGCAATCAACTTTAAATTAAAGTACGGAACAGTAAATAAACAGTAAAAAAAAACAGTAAAATAAACTTGAATAAAAGGGAATTTACATAAGAATGCAGCTTATAAAACAAGTATTTCTCCCACTTCTTTTTGCATATCTGCCATCATTTTTGCCTACATATACAGTATATCTGAGATAATCCAAGATCTGACAGCTGATGTGTTGGCGAGGCTCAAATAAAAATGGCAGCAAGCACTTTAAAAAAAATTACCAAGAGCATCACAATCAAGAGCAAAGAGGAAAGAGCATGTCAATACAAAAGGATTAAGTAAGGTAGATAGTATTAAGAATTCTTATAACTTAAAAACAAAATAACATTTTAGTCTATACACCTAGAGACCATTGTATGCACTTTTTGTGCTTTGAGTTCAGAAAAAGGTCAAACATGAAAAAAATAAAATAAAATAAAACTTTAAGACATGTGACCAGTGGCCTGTGGATGAATATCTGGGAAAATTAGCCATACTTTAGTGGTTTAATCACCCAATGAAACCAAATACTGGACAAAGATTTAAACATTCTTAAAGGTCAGATTTTCCTTTCAATCTCAGGCTGTTGTATATCCACTAAAAAAAGAGGAAGAGAGACAAGAACAGAGAAGGCCAGCAGAAACAACAAGCTGTATGTGAAATATATGAAATTTGTGAAAAACAGATGAAACTTTAGGACTCATAAACTGTGACTTATTATATAAGCTGTCTGTAAGTCAACGAATTTGGTGTTTCGAAAGAAGACCACATACAATTAATTATTAAGACAGTATTTTTCACTATATTTCAAAATGAAGTCAAGACCTGCTTCATACTGAAATGGTGAATACTGAAATGCAGTTGAATAAATGGTTATATGTAACCTAGACATCTTAAAAAAAAAAAAAAGTCAAAACTATACAGTCTAATTTAGGCAAGTTTTAACCTTAATATCTAGACATCTTTTAGTGGGTAGAAAGGTTTTCTTAAAAATAAAAACAATCGCCTTCCCCTAAACCAATCCCACAAACTTATTAAACCCCCACTAGGAGCAGCCTAATTGGCAGATATTGCATTTTGGTTCTGAAACATGCTAAATTAATCAAGGAAGGAAAAGGAAAACGCTAAATCCTTCAGAGCTCCAGTGGCGAGTCAAGTGCCTCATCAATCTTATCAAAACCGCAGCAGACATGGTGTCACTCCAGGTCTCCGACTTGGCATGTTAACAAACCTTTTTTGCTAAAAGAACAAATGAATATGCAAATACGTTTTTAGCTGGAATCAAGATTGGCTGATTGGCAGTCTTCACGCTTGGGAAGGTTGAGATGAGAATTAGGCATTGTGGCGAGGAAAACTGCTCTGTTCAATTAGCCTTCATCTCCACCTGGTAGGTTTTGACATCCCACTTTGGTAATAGTCCAATATACACACACAAGCCTTCAACCAGAATGAACACTTTTCCATCAGGGCTGCAAACTAACCAGTACTGCTGCCCTCAAGTCAATAAAGACCTTAAACAAGCAACCTTACCCACTGATATAATATTACATGCCTTTTTACAATCAAACAGACTCCCACAGTTTCCTGGATACAAATAGACTCTAGAAGGAGGCCACACACACACACACACACACACACACACACACACACACACACACACACACACACACACACACACACACACACACACACCACACACCACACACACACACACACCACACACACACACACACACACACACACACACACACACACACACACACACACACACACACACACACACACACACACACACCACCACCACACCCCTTGGTTAACACCAGCATTTAATTCAAAAGCTACCTTTAAGTGTGTGTGTGTGTGTGTGTGTGTGTGTGTTAAAAAAAAAACAAATTGAGTGAGGCCGGAATTTGGGGGGGAAAAGGATGTGTCATGCAGTAAATGCTGATGATGATGATACATGATGTGTTACAGTGCGCTCAGATGCAACAGGAATTGAAACACAGAGGACACATGAATGCATTCAAAGTCAGCAGAAAGACTCAAATGAATGTGCAACAAAGCAGATGGACTCTTGGCAGCTAAAACTATGATGAAGATGCAAACTGAAATTTTAAAAGCAGAGAAAAGATGAGACTTCACTTTATTACTATTATTTGCACTCCTACTGTTACTGTGCACTGCCTTAGCAGATAACGTACATTACATAACTTCATATCTAGATACCATCCAAACATCCCCAGCTGTCGCTTATGGATAGGCATTGTTTCAATGTGAATTAAGAGACATAGTGAGGCAGAGCTAAAATCACTCTGCACTCTGCTTATTAAGGTCCTTTTCCTACTTCTCTTCTTTCTATGCACATCGAGCCGAACTAAATAGCCTGATGCCTTTTCACACATATGCTAATACTAAATAATCCTGCCAGTATCAGGGGCCGGGTAATTGGGTTGCCTCTTCTCGCCTCATTTGAGTCCATTTGCTGACAGGATTACAGGCTATTATCCCTAAGGATCCCTTAGGATCTCCTTAGGCCTTCAGATGACCAAAACACACAAACAAATGGTGTGTGTGTGTGTGTGTGTGTGTGTGTGTGTGTGTGTGTGTGTGTGTGTGTGTGTGTGTGTGTGTGTGTGTGTTGAGCTCTCTGCCTCAATACTGACTGTCATAGCACAGCTGTGTCATTTCAAGTTATCATCATCTTCTATCATTATTGCTTTCTCTGAGGATGCTTCAACATAAGTAGAGCATACGCCCCAATCTGCAGCACAAATAGTCTGAGACTTCTGTTCTCCAAAGGCTGAGAAAGCTTTCTGGTGAATGGACGGTCGATCAGAGCAAAGGAGGAGGAGGAGGTGGAGGAGGTGTGCATGTCTCTGACAGGTAGGGACCGGACTGTTGGTCACTAGAAGACTCAACATCATCTTTCGGGAGTCAAAGCAAATACGGCTCTTCATGTCACAAATGCCTAATTAGGAAAATCCAAATGGCATTAGAGGGTCTAGTTCACCCAAAGTTAGAAAACATATAATTTACCACTTCACTGTAGTGATGCAGATGGCAGTTGGGGCTACATTTGCAGTATATCTGCCCCTGAGACATCTGCAAATTATGCTCCAAAGACAAAACACCAAAGTGTAATTGTGTTGGGTAAAGTCTCGTTTTACTGCCATGGGTGTGTCAATATGTGTTATATAGTGGATCTGCACGTACTCAGTATCAGCTCTGACCACTTGGTGCGTCATAATCACCACCAGAAAAAAAAAATGAGGAAGTGAATAGGCTGTATGTATAAATGCTATGAAATGACAATGTCCTAAAAGACTAATCCGGGGACTTGACTGGAAAAAGATTTCCCTGTTTCTTTTACCTTTAACATAAAATATTTTCCAATATGGACAGGCAATGTGTATAAAAGTATTTAAATTGCTTGTTTTGTTAAGTCCATTTAATTTTATATGGCCCGATCTCACAAATGTTTCTTCTGTCTGAATAACTGTCTAAACCCCGAAGATTACAAAATCTTTTTAGCTCTATCGTAGACCAGAAAATTTTGGACTGACAAATTCATAACAACCACTTTCTACATCACATCACACTCCCACTGCTATGTGAACTCACCCTCTGGCTGGTTGTTGAGGATCATGTTCTTCAAAGTGTTGCAGTCAACAGTGGGCAGTCCATTGTCTGTGTATGCAGACGGCCGGTAGTTGACGTCCGACCTGGACCGGTTGTGTCCCTTCTTGAAGGCTGAGTTGGTCGCGGAGTTGGCAGTGTTGTTCGTGCACTCCTTGGTATGAGCTGCCAGGTCGTTGGTGGAGCGCGCTCGACTTCTCTTGCCGTGCCTCAAGCCCATCCCCAGCCCCAACACGCTGAAGTTGTCGGCCCAGGCCAGGCCTAGAGGCCCCACCTCTGGCTGCTCGCTGGCCAGCAGGCCCCACACGCCACTGGAGCTCAGCTTCTCCAGCGCCGCACTGGACACCTCCTGCAGCTGCTTAGGTTTCCTGGAAGGCTGGAGGGACCCTATTTGAGCTCGGCTCGGACCTTGGCCTTGTATCCCGTCTATGCAGTGGATAAAGTCCTCGGTGGCTTCAAGAGCCGGGCTGATATTACCCACCACGTCAAGCTGCTCAAGACCCTCCATGGCTGGGCTTGGTACCTTGAGCTACAAGTCTCACAACTAGATGGTTTTCCAAAATGGACACAAAAACCAAGTTAACAGCATCCACATGTCCAACTAAACAAATTGGCTTTCAGCTGGTCAAATGCAAGCTAAGAAAGGGGTAAGAAAGATCCAAGCAACCTGCAGTCTTCACAAAATGCTGACTAAAGCAAAGTTCTGCTCTCCTCCACAAGACAGGGCCTTCATCCTTTTCAGCAGTGTGCCTCGAGCTCTGGAGGGTAAGTCGACTACCTCTCTTGGGGGAAAGCTTTTGCGGCTCAATGCCAGAGCTAAACAGGACTGGCAGTAGGCTAAGATACCCAAATTGAGCCAATTTGGGTGGCAAACTACATTTCTTAGCCAGATACACACAGTTTTTGGCAAAAAAATACAGTCGAATCCCCCTGCACAGACTAAGATGTTACAAGGGGCTGGTTATTTTGGCCCGTCAGGTGGCTGTGAAGTCATCAGATGGAGACTGTTTGTGGCTTTGCTGTAATAAACAGAAGATGGAAAGAGGAAAAGGTTAAGAGGAAGCATTCAGAACAAAAACAAAGAATGGAAGCACTGTTGAAAGTGAAAATATTGTGATTAAACTATACATATAACAGACTCTAAATAGTGGCTTTGCAAAGACAAAAGTCCCATAATTAAGCCTCTAGTTTAGCAACTTTAAGCATCAAACTACCGACCCACCTACAGTATCTTCATTAGACGGAGGCCGACAGATTCCTTCTCAGCAAAAAGAAAGAAACGATCATCCTGCCTCCCATGTCCTGATGAAATAATACTTGACTTCCTCCTCAGCTGCTTATCACTGGTCTGAGCGGGCAGAGAGGAAGCAGGCCTGGGTGGGGTTCCCATCCATCTGCCTGACCGCCTGTCTCTTCTGATTCTCTCAACTCCTTTGTCTTTGTCTCTCTCTCTCTCTCCTTTTAAACCTCTTTCTTTTTCATGTGTGCTCTCTAGGCCTCATTGATTTTCTTCTCCTCCACAGCTCAGTCTCTTTTACTTTTCTCTACATATGAATTATTTAAAGACCATTACATCACTGCAATTAGACAGGCTGGGCAATACATCGATTATTCACGATTTATTGATGATGATTTGTTGGAGATACAAAGGAAGATATTGTCGTAGATGTCACTGACTTCAATGCTCTTTATGGATTAAATATTAACTTCTATGCATAATACACACACGAGTAAGACCATACGGTCCACTGGTGCAAAGCAGCTGGACCATTAATGCAAAAGTTCCAACGTTACATGGAAACTGCTGAGCCGCTCAATTGTTTCATTTTTCAATTTTATTAGATAAATAAAACAACGAGATTAAGAAATTGCACTAATCCCGGGATGACATAGTTAGCAATGCAGTTTCTTTCTGCAAGCGTTTCAGGAGAACAAAGGAGCCAAAACACCATTAAATTTGAACAAATATTCAATCTATCTTCTTTCTATTCTATACTCGCCTGTGTCACTTTTTATAAATTACAAAACCTTAGTTGCAAAAATACAAGTTTAAACAACCAACATATTTACCATGCTACCATTTGCCTGCAGATACAGCTCTGACTTAACCTGAGCATCATCAAGTTACTCATCAAGCTTTCCACTGAACTCATGTTGACTCACACATGCAGTCAAGCAAATACAGGCAACAATAGCTGGGAAAGCCCAGATTAGATGATGATGAAATTATGATTTTTGAAACTACGTTTTACGTATCATAAAAAGGACTGTAGTCATCCCAAGGAAAGCAGACAAAGGAACAAAAATCAATGTACTCTATCAGTACTGATCTGGTTCATTTTGTTATCCCAAGTTTCACTGTTGTAGCTATTGCCTAGGGTTAGCATTGCATATGTTACATCAAACTAGGGTTGCACAATATATCGGGTTTTTTTTTTACGACATGGCAATATCAACTGCCGCAATGTACATATTGTGAAAGGTTGCAACATGTCGCGATAGACACAAGATTTTTTGTGTTATATGAACAAAATATCAGCAGAAAACTGCACTTCAAAGTGTATATGTCCTTTTTTAGTAGTGCCTGTCATTGTCAATTCATTGTTCAATTTGTTCTATAAAACAAAGTTAGAAATGATTATTTGTTTTAGATTCAACAAGCAATTTGTTGTATTTTAAAAGACTACTGAAAGCAACTGAAAGCAACAGAAAGGCAGAACTGAGTACACTAATATCTGTTAATTTATAGCAATTATGATCATTATCATAAACGATATCCAACGATATCCAACCTGAACTGACATTTTGGATATACTTCATTATCTGAATATATTTTAACCACTAAGAAAATCTTAGATGTGGACAGCTATTAGGGGGTCTGTAACAAGGCTTCATCTGTTTGGGTTTTTGTTCAGATTCATGTGCAACACAATACATTTATTACAATACAGGACTTGGAAAAACTGGTCCATGCTTTCATCTTCAGTAGACTTGACTACTGTAACGGGGTCTTTACAGGTCTCCCTAAAAAATCAATCAGACAGCTGCAGCTGATTCAAAACGCTGCTGCTCGAGTCCTCACTAAGACCAAGAGACTGGATCACATCACTCCAGTCCTCACTAAGACCAAGAGACTGGATCACATCACTCCAGTCCTCACTAAGACCAAGAGACTGGATCACATCACTCCAGTTCTGAAGTCTTTACACTGGCTTCCTGTACCTCAAAGAATTGATTTCAAAGTACTCTTGCTAGTTTATAAATCCCTTAACGGTTTAGGTCCAAAATACATTTCTGATCTGCTACTGCACTATGACCGCCCCAGACCTCTCAGGTGGTCTGGGACAGGTCTACTTTCTGTCCCCAGAGTCAGAACTAAACAGGGTGAAGCAGCTTTCATTTTCCATGCTCCTCATATCTGGAATAAACTCCCAGAAACCTGCAGATCCGCTGCTACTCTCAGTTCTTTTAAATCAAGGCTGAAGACCTTTCTTTTTGATGCTGCCTTTCTTTAAATGAATGCTCATTTCTTTAAATTTCTTATGCTGCACTGTAACTTTTATTTTTGTGTTTTATGTTTCTATTTGTTTTTAACTGTCTATTCATGTGTTTTATTAATTTTTAATGTTTATGATTTTTAACTGTTTGTACTTGTGTTTTATCTGTTTAACTGATTTTGTGTAAAGCACTTTGAATTGCCCTGTTGCTGAAATGTGCTCTACAAATAAAGCTGCCTCGCCTTGCCTTGCCTACACAATTTTGGCTTCCCACGATCAAAGTTCCTCGGCCGAGTGACATGTTAAATGTGTCATAATCTACAGCTTCGTAAACCACTGTCTGTTCCCACCACCGCGTAGCTTAGTTTCTAGATGTAGACGGTCACAGAGGACAGTTTTCCTCACCACGCAAGGTTTCTCCCTAATAGGAAGTTTTTCCTCGCCACTGTCGCACTGAATGCTTGCTCTTGGGGGAATTACTGGAATTGTTGGGTCATTGTAAATTATAGAGCGTGGTCTAGACCTACTCTATCTGTGAAGTGTCTTGAGATAACGCCTGTTATGATTTGATACTATAAACAAAATTAAATTGAAAAGAGCAAGTATTCTCCGTTCAGCTGTAACTTTTAAAGCTGGAATGACAACACACCTCAAGTGTTTCTGTTATATGTAAACAACACCAATTATAAAGAAATACATACTTAATGGATATATAGACATAGGTATACATGAAATGGCCGATTAGAGTAAAGTAACGTTAGTTAGTCTGATGATACTTGAGTTTAATATGGCTAAGAAATGAAAAACAACAGTGTGCAAGGATTTTGTTTGTCTCTGATCCTGTATCAGTAAACACACAGTCAGCATCTCAGCAGGACATGACAGAGGTGAAGCCACGGTCAGTCTTTCTGATAGCTACGTTACCTTGCTACGTAAGCTACCTCGTCAATATGCCCTGTTTACCAAGAGAAATATAACGTATAAAGCGGCACAAATAACATAGATTAATTACTTTGAAATACGACTGAATAAGGCCTGTTTTTATCCCCAGCTAATGTGATGTGAGCCGGGGGCTAGTTAGCTAGCAGCTAACGCTAGCCTCTCTCTCCATCCTTGACCAGTGTCACTTTAATACAAGATAAAACTGCTCGCTCACTCACGGCTTAGCCAGCACGTGTCAGCGGACCCGTATCGGTGCTGTGCTGAAACCCGTGTCGTTAGTAAAAGTAATCGAGACTCACCTCAGTGTGTTTATGTCATTTTTGACAGTACGTCAGCGATAAAGTCCCCTGCAAGCAACTGAAGCCACAAGATAAAGGTTCCGTGAATTAGACATGGGTACATTTTAGAAGTCGGCTACTTTTAACAATGAAATGCATATGAATGCATACAAAAAAAGAACATTATATAGTAAAATAATTCAGTAAATTATTAAAACTCAACTCATGACAATCTATTTTATATTTAATTATGCCAGACTCACATTTCCATGTTTCTTTCCCTTTTTTACATTTTCCCCTGAGCGTACCTTCCTCAGAATAAGGAAAACAAGACAACATAAATAAACAAGTGAAAGTAATTTCTTTTAAAAGATATTATGAAAATAATTGTTAAGGCATTCATTAAGCTAAACAACACATCAACAACTGCCTCAATGGTGAAGGTGTATGGTCACAAAACAACAGACACCAGCACCATTGTTACATGTAATTTTATCTTGTTATTATGACTTTTACTATTATTATCACAGTGAGGGAACTCTTAACTAGAGTTTGGTAGTATTACTATATAGCAATTTTCTAAATAAAAAAAACCTTTGACATAATTTAATTTCTAATATTCCTATTCTAAGTCATTTCTGTGTTGTTTTTGTTGTTTTTTTGTTTTTGTTTTTTTTGGGGGGGTCCTCTTTAATTTCAATTTAATTATAATGAACCATAGATGACACACGGATCAAAAAGGCTTCACTGAATCTTATAAGCTTAATCAACACCTGTTCTTCGTCTCTTACCGATGTCTTCCGTAATAAGGCAATCCTGTTGTATACAGGGCATTTCTATTATTTTCATTATCATGAAATGGGATAAAAGTCCATTTCATCCATCCAAAAGACATAATCAATACCAAGGTCGATAGCAGGACGTGGTGCATTTATATAGTCTCACAAGGAAAGGTTGTGACACACGTCTTTACAGACAAATCTGACCAAGATGGGAAGAGGACCGGAGAGTGGAGGACAAAGCAGAGGTAGGGATGGTTTCCCCCTAATGGGCTGATTAAAGCTGCCCGAGGGCCCAACGTGTCAGCAAATGTCATTCAAGATGGATGCAATGATTCTCCTCCGACCTGTGGCCCAACAAGGGTTGAATTGATAAATGTGGACAATAAAGGAGTTTTACTTTTACTTTACATACTGTATATCTGAATCAATATTGTCAACCCTCAATATCAAAGACGTGCAGGTTCAATGAACAGATCTGAATGAGATATGTATTTGTTTTTGGGGTATAATTAACCCTTTCCTTTGGCTTTAAGAAAAGCTTAACTACATAGAGATGTGTATGTGTGTGCTGGTTAATTTAATTATTTCAAACTTTAGCACAAATTACTGATTATAAGTAGGCCTGGCTTCAATACAAGAAATATTTGAACTTGAGAAAGGCCGCCTCCTCCTCCTCTCCTCCTCTCCTCCTCCTCCTCCTCTCCTCCTCCCTCCTCCTCCTCCTCCTCCTCCTCCTCCTCCTCCTCCTCCTCTTCTTTGTCTGAATTTGTTTCAAAAGTTCTCCCCAGTGAAGGAGAGGAGAACCAGGCCACCCTAATGGGCTCTACTGAGTACTCTATGCAGCATTGTTGCAGGATGATAGTACTGCATGTCTCAGATTTTTAAAAGAAAATGGTCATTTCTTCTGATTTTTCTTTTTTTTTTAGAATTTCATAATTCTGAAGCATGTTCAGCAAAAGCAAATAACTGAAAACTGGAACATCTTATTTGACAGTCATTCTTTTCAACACAGTATTTCTTTATGGACAAACAAGGTTCTGATCCAGTGACCCCAGAAAACACTTTTGTTCATTAAAGAACTTTTGTATTATATTTTGCCTTTTTTACTTTCCATTCATTCACAATTTTACATAAGAAAAGGCATGACTGGATGTCGGTATTGATGGTTATGACTGAGCTGCGTCTGAGCTTTAGAAATCCTTTTAGGCTAAGTGTCTCTGCTTGAATATAGGGATTAAGGCAAAAAAATAAGCATCAACGTTAGGAATAAGACCATCTGTGTCCATGAAGCTCCATCATTTTCCATCTAACAGCAATCTCACATCCCTCTTTCCTTGACTCATGCACTCAAGTCTCTTTTCTGTCCTGTCAGTCTTGCCTATTTCCTTCTTTATTTTGATCATGCCATCTTCTAGTGATGACTAAATTATGATTAGATTTAAGGATGTGCAGTGCTTTCATCTGTCTAGTGCATTGTTTAATACTGCCCCCTGTAACCCCTCTCGAACCGCCACCCCGACCCCCCAAACACACACAACACAATAGCAATCTACCTCGACTCACTCACCCTCTATTGAAGAGCAGAGTGGCTGCTTGGTTGCCGTGGAAACACTGCGCTTGTATTTGTGTGTTTTAGTAAATGTTTCTCCCTCGCTTAGATTAAGTTGTAAATGCATGTGCACAAACAAAAGCACAGGTTTATTTTTAACATGCATACATCTGCAACTTGTGTACAGCTGCATTATATATCTTTATATAAGCAGAGGTTTAACATGGTCGATATTTAAATCACTTTGACACAACTGGGTGCTGTGCTATAGAAACTTTTCATGAGAGAGAGAGCTGCTTTTATAACTGCGCAAAGGATAGATTCACACATTTCTTGAACACTGAAACCGGTTTTGTTTGCTCTAATCATTCCATCCGTTGATAAGCCTACTGGCCATTAAAACATCCTTTCTTGATGCTCTTCCAATGGGGAGGAAAATCTACAATTCTGTGAAAAAGTAGCCACACATTCCAAAGTCCATCTGAAGTTATATGAGCCTTTAGCAGTCAGAGTTAGACAATTCATGTGGAGACCTTCCAAAGTTAAGTCTTTCACCATAAAACTCCTTCTTTGTGATTCCATGTTGACCTGCAGTGGAGGGATAGTAACATAAAGACGACATTTTGTGGAACTGAAGCTCCACGTTAGCTTCAGACAAACTTTGGAACACATTTTTGGAAACAAGGACGTTCGACCGCCAGTGACAGTCCAATTGGAGATTTGAGTGGGTTTTGCTAGTAGCAGCTAATGTAGCCGGGAACAGCTAGCCTCAAGTAGACACGCCGAGTTGCTTTGGGCCAGGATGATTGTTGGTGGCACTGGTGGCTATGTTTGAGGCCTATAATAAGTTAATTTCTAGCTCCACACCCACAAATTTTCCATTTTCAAACATGTCAGCCCCAAGAGTTGCTAACTCAAGAGACATCACTGGAGGAAGTATTTCATACTTCACACAGCTCCCTCTGGAGCTACAAAAGGCTTTTTAAATGGGATTTTTTTTTTCTTTCTTCTTTTTTCATGGAGTAGGCTAATACTCCCCAACACCAGTAAACAAACTTTAACGTGATGTGTATTGGTGGAGCTTCTCTTTAAGACGCAGTGCATTGAGCGCTTCGGCGATTGTGAATGACATACCTGGAATTCCAGGTGTACAAAAGACACATTTAAACAGAGCTGTAAACTTTCAGATTGCCACAACAGGTAAGTGAAGGGACAAAGTACAAAATGCCAATGCATTTACAGTAAACCCAGGCTATTCCACTTATGACAGTCTGAGAATGGAGAAAGCACAAAGTTCAACCTTTAGATTGATGAACTGTTAAGTCTGTAAACTAACCTGAACAGGCCCAGGTGACTTTAGCGGAATAACTCTTTAGATTTATCTAAACCTGCTTTAAGGAACTGAGTTTTCTTCACACACAAAAAAGGTCAATAGTCTGAAGAATCTTTCAGTGTGAAATGTTTGAAATGTTGTTTAAATGTTTCAGTGTGGAGGTGTATGTTTAGAGAATCATCTGAAAACGTATTTGGGAAGAATTGTGTTTGAAATGAAAGCATCAAATTTAGTGTGTACATGTGTGTGTATTTCGTTGTTGAACAGCACAATACCAATATGCGTATGTGTTCATCCCTGGCACAACACTTCTCATTCACACCTAATGATCAGAGCCTCTCACTGGCAGCCATCTCTCCTGCCAGACCAAATCCAATTACCAGGGACAATAGAAACCAGCTCCAGTTTCAAGGCTCCATCAGCTCCTCTGTGCTCCTGCTCTCTGCTCCGAGACTCCTGCTGGACCTCTAATCATGTTGAGGGTCCACAAGGGACACAGAGAACACCTGTAGACACACACACACACACACACACACACACACACACACAAGTACAAAGAGAAGCACAAATACAAACACATATCAAGCACAAAGGCAAACAAATAAAACACACAATTACTGTACTGTACAATTGCAACATCCAACAAAAGACACAAGCAAATATGAATAAGAACATTTACCAAAACACAGATATAACTGATGCAACAGGAAAACACAAATAAATATAATAAAGTGACACAAGTAAATATAAACAGACAGAACAACCATGCAAATACAAATAAAAGCACATAAAACAAAACAAGCACAAATGCAAACACAAATATGCACAAACACATGTAGACATGACACTGAATATAGTTAACTAATTTGCAGTAATTCAATATTTATCAATAAGCCCTACATATTTACCTGTTCTGTGCAAACACACCACACACACACACACACACACACACACACACACACACACACACACACACACACACACACACACACACACACACTTTACAGCACCACATGGTTCACTTGACAACGGCTCCACCTAGTGGCACAAACACGAAACAACAAACTTTTGCTCAAAATGGACCACAATAAATGCCGAAATCCTCCTTTAAAAATCACAACGAATATCATAAAGTTATCATAAAGTCAGGAGCTTTCAGCATAGTTAGATTTGAAGCTTTGTGCCAAAATGGACAAAAGTCCTTAATGGTGTTGTATTAAGGCCTAATGAGTTATCTTATTATATCTCAACTTGAGAAACATTTTTTCCCCATGAAAAGACTGATGAAAGAAAGTGTCAATGAGATTGCATTGAGTTTTCAAAAGATCCAAAAGATACTGGATGCTACATAGGAAGTTGGAATAAGGGCAGAGAGACTCATAGCCTACATCGATGAGAGAGAGAGAGAGAGAGAGAGAGAGAGAGAGAAGAGAGAGAGAGAGAGAGAGGTAAATGTAGGAAAGGAGATGCAGTTTAATAGGACAAGATTTGGACAAACAGACTCTACTACTCTGCTATGCAGTATACGCTTCCTGATTATAAAACACGTGTAGCCTAACTGCGATGAAACTGTTGAACATGTGGTGACAGGTTGTAGCCTAATAAGGTTTTTTTTTAAGGTAAAATGGGAAAAGGAGAAAAACCAAGTAGGTAAAAAGAAAAAAATGAAACATGTTTAATGTCAAGAATATAACTTCTTTATAAAGTGTTGGTCACACACTCCGGTACAGTAGGTGGCGGCATGCACCTTTAACGTTGGTTTGCAGTCCGCTAATAAGCATCTCGAACATTCGTCGCCGAGGCAACATGGCGAACACCGGCAGAGTCAACGTCGACGGAGGAGACATGATGCGATATGCTGAATATACTCCTAAAGACAACGTTAGGAGCGACGCCGAAATAGACAGACGGCTGGTAAGTAGCCGTTTTCACACTGAAGGCCTTTATTTATTTTTTACCTGTTAATGTGTGCGTTGCGTAACCTCAATAACCGCTAACCGTCACTGCCGTCAGGTGGATGAACTATCAAGCTAAAGTTAACATTGGGTGACTCATTGTTTTATCCTATTTACAACAGTGTGCATTTAACCTCTATCCAGTGGTTTGGTAACGTTATCATGTAGAACAACGTGGAATACACACACACACACAATACAACGCCCTCTTATGAAAACATTTTATTAAATCTAAATATACATATTGTAAACAGATATCAAATAGTTTTTTTCAGCGGAGTACCTGTGTGATGTAGCTAGGCCCTATGACTCGTCTAACCCAGTGTGCTCACTGCTGGATGTTTTCTTTTGGCGACAGGGAGGGACTCTGATCGCAGTCGGTCTCGGTGTGGCTGCTGCAGGTTTTGCAGGTAAAAAAAGTTTGATACAAGATCAGTAATTTCCAAAGATAATAGTATCTGGAGACACGTGCAGTATACTTTTTCAGGTCTTTATGTACTGTCACTCAGATTGTTAAATTTATTACACTGCCAGCTGTGTCACTCTAGTGTATGGATGGATGGATGGATGGATGTGTGTATGGATGGATGGATGGATGGATTTATGCTTTGCTATTTGTTGATCCCTTCTCATTTAGAAATGTGTTTGGTCTGAAACTGTTTCATGTGTTTAATCAACAGGCCGCTATGCATTCCAGCTGTGGAAGCCTCTTGGACAGGTTTTCTCTGAAACTTTAAAAAAAATGCCCACATCCGTGAGTAATTTTTTTTAACCTCCCAGTACATCTGCAGAGATGTCCATATCCATAGTCTTATTCTGCTAAATGTGCATCTTGTGCTATTTTGTGAGGAAGGTTGTTAGGTTCGAACTAAAGCTGATTTAGAACCACTGCATACAGCTGCCAGCTTATTAGTGCTTGGTCTCTATGCTGTGTTGTGCTCAGGGGCTTTTTTTGTATATGTTGTAGCAAAAAAACATTTGAGATGCCTCTGAAAATAAATATATATATATAATATATTATATATATATAATATATATATATAATAGTCATATATATTATGGCATGCGTTTAGGAAATAATATATATATGAAGTTTATCCATCTGAATATATGGAATGAAAGTCTGAATATATTGAATGGAAGTCTGAATATATGGAATGAACGTCTGAATAATGGAATGAAAGTCTGAATATATTGAATGAAAGTCTGATATATGGAATGAAGTCTGATATATGGAATGAAAGTCTGAATATATGGTGAATGAAAGTCTGAATATATGGAATGAAAGTCTGAATATATGGAATGAAAGTCTGAATATATGGAATGAAAGTCTGAATATATGGAATAAGTCTGAATATATGAATGAAGTCGGGGAATATATTGAATGAAAAGTCTGAATATATTGAATGAAGTCTGAATATATGGAATGAAAGTTGGAATACATTGACAGAAATGTCACCAAAGGGATACTTTCTGATTCACTGGATTTACAAAATGGCATCGGCTGAAATAGTCCAATACTTTGTTGAACTGCAGGTTTTTTTGCAACAACTGGTCATACTCCCAAACGACACAAACAGTTTGGAAATTAATAGCTCACCTTGAGGATCTATTTTCCTTATTGCGACATTCTTAGTGCTTATAAGCATCCTGTTTCAACAAAACGTTGCCGAAAGAACATTATGCATCATTCTTGAAGAATTATGATGTCTCTTTGGGAGATGTCGGCAGAAGTAACACTTCAACTGGAAGCTAATGGTGTGGCACTGGATACGGTTACCAGTATTTTGGCCCGTACAGTGCATTTGCCAGAGTGTTAATAATCTCTTCATTGGCTCAAATAGCTGACACTAGATTCCTAGCCGATTCACTCATAGCGTCCACATTTGTTACAATCCTGATTAATCAGCCACAACACAAGATGGCGCCAGCGCCGTAATGACGTCAGCTTTCATTCCTCAATAATTCTAGGACTTCATTCCATATATTCAGACTTTCATTCCATATATTCAGACTTTCATTCCAATATATTCAGACTTCATTCCATATATTCAGACTTTCATTCCATATATCAGATGGATAAACTTCATAATATATATATATTATTTCCTAAACGGCATGCCATAATATATATATATATTATATATATATATATATATATATATATATATATATATATATATATATGAGAGAGAGAGAGAGAAAACATAACTTTGTTTCACATTGTCTGATTATGGAAAATACAAAAAAACACTAACCAATAAAATACAGCGTGCCCTTAAGTTTTTTTGGGATATTAGATTCAGACTATTGAGAATCAAAGCTCAAATCCTTTTGTCACCACAGGCTTTCTCAGCATATTACAAAGGAGGTTTTGATCAGAAGATGTCCAAACGAGAGGCCAGCCTCATTCTTGGCATCAGGTAACAGGATGGGTCGTTAGTTATTACAGTCGGGTCCATAAATATTGGGACATCGACACAATTCTAATCTTTTTGGCTCTATTCAACTGCAGACGTTCAGCTTTAATTTAAGGGTATTTACATCTCCCCATTGATGCTCTGCCAGGCCTCTACTGCAACGGTCTTCAGTTCCTGCTTGTTCCTGGGGAATTCTCCCTTCAGTTTTGTCTTCAGCAAGTGAAATGCATGCCATGGATTCAGGTCAGGTGATTGACTGGGCCAGTGCATAACATTCCACTTCTTTCCCTTTAAAAAACTCTTTGGTTGCTTTCGCAGTATGCTTCGGGTCAGCCAATGGCCGTCCAATGAGTTCTGAAGCATTTGACTGAATATGAGCAGATTATATTGCCCGAAACACTTCAGAATTCATCCTGCTTCTTTTGTCAGCTGTCACATACTCAATAAATACAAGAGAACCAGTTCCATTGGCAGCCATACGTTCCCACGCCATGACACTACCACCACCATGCTTCACTGATGAGGTGGGAGGCTTCGGATCATGAGTAGTTCCTTTCCTTCGCCATACTCTTCTCATCACTCTGGTTCAAGTTGATCTTTGTCTCATCTGTCCATAGGATGTTGTTCCAGAACTGTGAAGGCTTTTTTAGATGTTGTTTGGCAAACACTAATCTGGCCTTCCGGTTTTTGAGGCTCACCAATGGTTTACATCTTGTGGTAAACCCTCTGTATTCTCTCTGGTGAAGTCTTCTCTTGATTGTTTACTTTGACACACATACTCTTACCTCCTGGAGAATGTTCTTGATCTGGCCAGCTGTTGTGAAGGGTGTTTTCTTCACCAGGGTAAGAGTTCTTCGGTCATCCACAAAAGTTGTTTTCCGTGGTCTTCCGGGTCTTTTGGTGTTGCTGAGCTCACCGTTGCGTTCTTTCTTTTTAAGAATGTTCCAAACAGTTGATTTGGCCACACCTAATATTTTTGCCATCTCTCAGATTTGTTTTCATTCTTCAGCCTAATGATGGCTTGCTTTACTGATAGAGACAGCTCTTTGGATCTCATATTGAGAGTTGACAGTAAATGCAAATAGCAAACTTGAAATAAATGGTATAATGAGGGAATAACACACACCTGGCCATGGAACCGCTGAGCAATCAATTGTCCCATTACTTTTGGTCCCTTAAAAAGTGGGAGGCACATATACAAACTGTTGTAATTCCTGCACCGTTCAGCTGATTTGGATGTAAATATGCTCAAATTAAAGCTGAAAGCTTGCAGTTAAAGCACATCTTGTTTGTTTCATTTCAAATCCATTGTGGTGGTGTATAGAGCCAAAAAGACCAGAATTGTGTTGATGTCCCAATATTTATGGACCTGACTGTATTTATTAAATGTTATCTCTCAAGTACAGTCCTTCAGAGGGGAAGCTTGCTCACATGGATGTTATCATTTGTTTTATGTCCAGCCCAACCAGCACTAAGGCCAAGGTACGTGATGCCCACCGGAGGATTATGGTCCTGAACCATCCAGATAAAGGTAAGTTTAAACTCTGATATCTATAAGACTGCAGGTGGAAAAATGAATTCAAATTTTTGTTGTGTAAATGTTAAAATCCAGTTGGTAAAACGTACATTAATATTAGCATTCCTGTTGGACCCAGCATTCATTTTAAATGATGTTTTAAAAAGCTTGTGGATGGCTGTGTTAAAGGAGTGATCACAGACTTGTTTGTGCAGGTGGGTCACCGTATCTCGCAGCAAAGATCAACGAGGCCAAAGACTTTTTGGACAAGGATCTCCGGCAATGACCTGCACAGTTAACACTTTAAATACCTCCATCATGTGCATGATCTCAGCTCTGTAGTGCTGCTCCATCAACAACACAGAAAGGCATCCACTCCGGCTCCTGGAAGCAAAAAACATACTTTCAGTACATTTACCTTCATAACACCGTTACTTGACTTCTCTCCAACGTACTTTGTCAACACTGAACATATACATATGTACGTCAACCAAGAGTGAAAGATTTGGCCATAAAATGACTTGTCATTTTGAAAATGAGTTTAGGTTTTTCATAGATGGCATGGGTGTGTAAGAAGTTGCCTTTTAGTGGTAGCTGTTCTACAAGAAATATCTTGTATAAAGTTTTATTTTGTACAAATGGAGGTATATCAAGATATTATGTAATTTATTTAAATAACAAGGGAATAATAAATTAATATATTTCCATGTTTAAGTGCAAGTGGTAAAACCTTTTTAAATAAAAATGTGAAAACAGTAGTTGTGTTTGCATTAGAATGAGCAACTGTGGTTGATTGTGCTGCAGACAAAAACTCCCACCTTAGACAGCAACTTCAAAAACACTTCTTTATTTAGAGGATGATGTCATGTGTATATATTATTGGACGAAGAGGACAGAAAGCCAGACACAGTATTCAGCTGATACACTTACAGCAGCAGGTATTGGTCAAAAATACCAACCCATGATAGCAAGGTTTGCTTGAAAAAAGTCAATTATGTAGAAAAAGGAATTTGTCCTGTTCCGATGAGGGAAACAACCACCAGTGCTCCCAGTTTGTACGTTGAACCGATTTCCATTATGAAGGCAGAGGGTTTATTTAGAGCAGCGAAGTGGTCGGAGCCTCTAGATCTGTTAACTACAAGTCCCAAAACTATCTTACCAAGAAGGTTGAACTAAAATGATTTTGTTGTTGTTACTAATCAATTTATTTCTACTAGTTCTGTGTTTCTACTTGAGTATTTTTTTTTTGGTCAAATCTGTAATTGTCAAGATAGAGAACCCGGGAGAAAATAATTTGTTCACTGAATTACACATTCGATGGTTTGCAATTCTGTTTTCCGAGGCCACTTCCTCAGGTCATCCTCGTACCCCTAAATAGCAGAAGGCAGAGGTATGATCACATCACCATGTTTACTTTATAATGTTGATATCTTACACAGAAATGTAGGAGAATTTTACTTTAAAGCGCCCATATTATGCTCATTTTCAGGTTCATAATTGTATTTTGAGGTTGTACCAGAATAGGTTTACATGGTTTCATTTAAAAAAAAAAAACATTTTTGTTGTACTGCACATTGCTACAGATCCGGTTTTCACTCTGTGTTTAGCTACAGAGTGAAACATCTCACTTGTTTTAGCTACAAAGTGAGACATATCACTTCTATATATCGTTGGGAGTCACACAGTAGCTAGGTAGGATCACATCAGCTAGATAACTCTTTCTCCAGCTTTGGTCAGTACAAGGCAGGGCGCACTTGTGGAATACCTGCAGAACAGGGACATGGAAGTAGTTTTTTTGTAGATTTTGGTGAACTAGTATGTCTTGTAGCAGTCTTTTGCCATGGAGAACAAACTAGTATGCTAGTGCTAGCATGCTACGGTTAGCCACCTCATCTTGGCTAGTTACGTAGAAAGCCGTGCAGATTTTGAACAGCTCACCTGGAAACTGAAGGAGGAGGACATTCAGAAACCTGTCTCTGTTTCTTGTTTAGCGATGCTCTTTGGGACTTGTAATTGACTTCACTCCTCTATACTTAAGCTTATTTGTACAGGTGATGCAACCAGGAAAGTTATATGTCCATTCCAGGGTAGAAAAGCTCCAACAGTCTACAGGAGAAATGTAGAGAACTGTTGATGCAGAAATACTATCAGGTCGCTGTACACCTGATGTACAGTAGCTCCGCACTTCCTGTACAGGCCATGAAGTTTATCTTCTGTTAGGAGGGAAATAAAAAGACGAGGAAGCAAGAAAGACGGATAGTCTGAGGAGGCACAGACAAAAAACCTTGGTCACCATGTTAGCACCATGGAAGCTCCACCCATTTAGGGAAACAAGAGGCATGCAGGGAAAGAGGATGTGGTGTTAACTGTACATTTTAAGTATTCTTATCCAAACTTATTATTTTACAGTTGATCTTAAACAGAGCATCCAGAGATATGAATATTATGTAATGCCAATATTTTACATTTATGAAATCGCCTGGATCGCTCTACTGCAGCAAAAACAGTTAGAGGGCGCTGTTGTTCCAGAGCGGACAGTCGTTCTCACAGTTTCAGCTAAACGGAGTGAAAGAAAATCACATTTAACATTTTTATCCTCTTTTAAAGAAGGGTAAGTTGTGAGGCTGGTGGAAGAAGTAGTCTTAATGTAAAAAAAAAATACCAGCATAGCAGTAAGACCTACTGCCGCAGGGAGAAAGAAGCAACCACTTGGAGGTTTCGGTGACAATGAATCCGCAGCCCTTTGTTAACGATACTTCAGTAATGCTGATCAAATTAACGTGATCCATTAGCAGTCCTGCGTCGCCCTCTCTAAGTCTTCATCCTGCTGCCCCGCCTCCTCTTCCTCCTCATCTTGCTCCTCTTTCTCACTCAGTTCCTCTCCTATCACATCCAGCCGTGCCTCCAGCCCTGTTCGCACCTCCTGCTCCTCCTCCTCCTCCTCTTCGTCATTATGAAGCCTCATCTCCTGCAGCTGAAGTCGTTGCTCCTCCACCAGCAGGAGGCGCTCCCTGACGCCCTCCGCTGCTGCTGCTGTGTCACTCGGACTCCCAAAGTACTGCTCGGTCCTGAAACAACAACAATTCTTGTTAAGATTGTATTATATGAAGAGTGTGTCACATTATGGGGACTCACTTTACATCCATCCATCCATCCATCTTCATCCGCTTATCCGGTATCGGGTTCGCGGGGCAGCAGCTCCAGCAGGGGACCCCAAACTTCCCTTTCCCGAGCCACATCAACCAGCTCCGACTGGGGGATCCCGAGGCGTTCCCAGGCCAGGTTGGAGATATAATCTCTCCACCTAGTCCTAGGTCTTCCCCGGGGCCTCCTCCCAGCTGGACGTGCCTGGAACACCTCCCTAGGGAGGCGCCCAGGAGGCATCCTTACCAGATGCCCGAACCACCTCAACTGGCTCCTTTCGACGCGAAGGAGCAGCGGCTCTACTCCAAGCTCCTCTCGGATGACTGTGCTTCTCACCCTACCTCTAAGGGAGACGTCAGCCACCCTCCTGAGGAAACCCATTTCGGCCGCTTGTACCCTGGATCTCGTTCTTTCGGTCATGACTCACTTTACATGTGGGAATAAAAAGCTAGGAACTTTTTTTTAGGAAAATGTTTGGGTGAAAAGCAGTTATAGTCACTATTTTTTGTTTCCCTCAGCTCTACAGAGGATTACAGCTGTGTGCGTGTGTGCGTACCCATCAGGGAAGATAACAGGCATGGTCAGCCTGTCCAGCAGAGTTTTCCCTGAAGAGTCGACTTCATCCAGAGACTCAGGGTCCGCACACTCCTGCTGTAACACCTGAAACATAATAAAACACATGTACTGAATGCAAATTTATACTTTCAATCTCCATGTGGCAGCAATAGTGCGCCATGGTCCGTGTGAAGTAGGTCTTATCAGCTGCCCCAACTGCACACGCCATTTTTTTAACAACCTGACACTTAAGACTGTCAGGTCTCTCTCTCGGCCTGTCTCACCCTCTCAGCCGCGGTGTGGAAGTTCAGAGCCAGCTCCAGTCTCTGTTGTCTCTCCTCAGCGCTGACGCTGAACTGTTTCCAGACTCGGTTGAGTCGTGGCAGAGTGTCTCCGGACGAGCGCGTCGTACAGCGCAGAGACTGACAGAGGACAACGGTCGCCTGCAGCAGCTGACGGCCATAATCATATGTGCTCTAAAGGAAGAGATGGAAAGACAGAGACAAACCGTTGTGTTGCTATTATTTTCAGAATTATTTTTACCCTTTTTTTAATCTCTCAAAATTGACAGTTTTGTGAAATGCTAGCTGCATGACACTACGTAGTCTGGAAGTGTCTTACCTGAGCGACATCCACAAACTTCCTGTGTTTGTCCAACATAGTCCTGGTCTCCTGAGAATCGTCACCCAGTCTGACATGAGTCTTCAAAAGGGCGTCCAACAGCTCGCCAAGCCACTCTACTGCCTGAACACGCACACACACTATTATCTCAATACAGGAAGCATTGATGTGACACATGTATGTATGTGTGTTGTTGTGTGTCCTACCTGTAAAGCGTCTTCTTCACATTTGAACAGTTGGACCATCTGGAGCATTTTCAGCCTCCTCACGTCTACCATGTCCTCACACCTACAAAACACACACACACACTTTTAAAGGCTTTCTTCACAAATTTTTTTTTAAACTTGTAAGAGTCATGGGAGCTGTAGTTGTGGAACGATAGCAAAATACGTGGGAGTCTCAAGGTGCTAAATCTGATCATCTAGTTCAGTAGTAGATGCACTTTTTATCTTAGACCTCAGTATCACGTTTTCAGCTTTTCAGAAAGAATAAAAGAAATCCCATGTGGCGTGCTGCTGTGAAAACAAGAAGAAGACGGCCATTACCTCTGCTTGCGGAGCTGCATCTCCTCCATCACAGCCTGGATGTGCTGAACGTTGTCCTGCTGTTCTCCAGGTGGACTCTCCGTTTCCTCCAGAGGCCATGACGGCTGGGTGCACATCTGCTCCATTAACAGCGCCCCCTTCTGACGCAGAGAAGCAAGACCTGCCTCTGCATGGATAGATGTAGATGTACATACTTAACACTACAAAAAAAAGATGTATTAACATGCTTTATCATTCAGGGCACGGACCGACAGTCTGCAGCTTCTCCTCCAACAGTTTGAGGTTTTGTTGAATCGAAGCTCCATCAGCTGGAGCTACGTCAGCACAGAGCATGCCCAGTAGACCGTCCAACAGCTGGGATAACTGCAGAGACAGACACGCAGCTTTGATTGCTCAGAATAAATCACATATATTTTACTTTTCTAGCCACTTTCCCACATGGGGCTGTAATGTTCGGGTTTTAGTTTGTGGACAAATCTACAGTTTATCCATTACTTTACTTCCTGAAGAGCTGCTAAAAGTCCAAGAAATTGTGTTGTGTACTTCTGTAATTCTTGTGATATTCTTTTCTCTTGTGATGGGCAAGGCTAGCAGTGTCCCCCTGCCCACAGTATTTCTCCTGGACCTATCTCTGTATCTTTTTTTTTTTTTTTTTAAACACAGGGTTATTTCCAGCACAAACACCCAGTATAAATGACATCTGATACTGTGTGTGTGTGTGTGTGTGTGTGTGTGTGTGTGTGTGTGTGTGTGTGTGTGTGTGTGTGTGTGTGTGTGTGTGTGGTGTGTTACCTCCTGTGTGGTGCTGTGGAAGCTCTGCGCCGCCTGCAGGACATTCTGTCGGCCTTCCAGCTGAGCTGCCTGTTGGTAGCAGACATCGCTCAATTGCTGCTGCAGCGCCTTTAGCTCCACCACCTCTTCCTCCTCCCCGGCACTGAGCAAGGCAGCAATCTGCTGGTTCAACTCAACATACACCGCAAACCACTCCTGTACAAACACACAGGCAAAATCAGTCCACACAACAGTCCTGCATAGTGTTCTGTTTTTCTTGAAAGGTGTTGATTTAACTTTTAGTTTTGTAATGATGTTGAATTGTATCGAAAATTGGCAATACACTGAGAAGAGTCCTCTCCGACTGATCGGTATACATCATTAAATAAACCATAAAAAGTATTGTTTTTAAGAGAAAAGTTTGATATGTTGGCAGATATGTTGATTGGCCTTCTTGCAAAGAAGATTGATAGCACTCATATTTGCACATCAAATAATCTGGAGTCAGGATGTAGTTAGCTTAATTTGGCATAAAAACTAGAAACAGGCGAAAAAGCAGTAATTATCACGCTGTATCTTGTTTGTTTAATCCTAGTTTTGACTCCAGGGTGTCACTTCTCCTAGCAAAGAAATGAAAATGGGCCGTTCATTTATTTGCCATGTCGAGTTAAGGGTTGTTATTTCTGTAAATCGGCTTACAGCAAGAAAGATGACCCAAACCACAACATGAAAGCATCATATGAAATGTATTAAGAGTGAATTTGTTTCTGTGATCTTTCTGACCTTTTCACCGTCCTTCAAACAGCAGAGTGAAAAATTCAAAAGACAAACTCAACTCAGATCTGTATTTGACCCCAAATCTGATTCAGTTTGTGCTTGACACACGCTGTGTGTGTGTGTGTGTGTGGTGTGTGTGTGTGTGTGTGTGTGTGTGTGTGTGTGTGTGTGTGTGTGTGTTGCATTACACTGTGCTGGCTCTCAATCTCCTCATGTTTCTGCTGCAGGGCCTGAGCGGCTCGCATCGAGTCTCCGATTGCCTGCTGAGTCTTCAACAGCTCTGAACCTGGTCCCTGTAGCCAGGTGACCACCTGAGATGAAGAGAGAGAGAGAGAAAACACAAAACACAGGCTTAGTGATCTCCTATAAAAAGGGAGAACGTGGGAGGAATTGAAAACAGATCTTTCCATTCATTTTCTTCACATAGTCATAGTTGCAGCACTTGCACGGTTTGGACTGACATGAAATTCTTTCAGTTGAATCATCAGTGTAAAAAGACAAACTGTGTTAGCAACTGTAACTGTTTCAGACTGTTTTTATCTCATAAAAAGCCAAAAGGTACAAGCCTGTGTACATAAAAATATAAGATGAGAAGTTAACTACAACTCCCAAGGTGCATTTCCATAAAAGGAAAACATTATTTAAACACAGTGAGCCACCGTGACACTAAAACAGCTAAATTATATTCATTCAGTCATCATTTTATTATTTATTTATACTTGTGCTTTTCCTACTGGGACATGTCAAAATGTCTGCTGTCAAAACGGCTTTCTGGAGACATCAGTCTCAGAGCTGCAGCGCAGCAGAACAACCAGCAGGAGGTTTTCAGGCTCTGCTGGTCTTTTTTTGATGCCATTCAACATTATTTCACATATGTACTTTTCTTTGATTGTCACTGTCCAAAAATTGTTTTCTCATTTAAGTAGTTTGTATTAAAATTCCTTACTTTTCTACCCACTTACAGGAACATATAGACCTCATCACAGTGTAACTGAATATATGAATTGGCTTTGCACTTTTATTAAGTTCGAAGAGACAAAAAGAATGGTAAAAACGCTGGATCCTACATTTCCCAAAATGCAGCTTTTTGATCTCTACCTTCTAAAATCATTTACTCATTTTATTTATTTATCTAATAAAAAGTATTTGTATTTTCCACAATATTTACAATGTAAATTACAGATTTGCCTTGTTTAGTAGTGACCTCGTGTTTTGTTGACATTTATATTGTTTTAAAAAGAAAAAAACAAACATTAAAAAGGCTGTTTGTCTAATACAAAATAAAGTTATTAGTGGAAGGTGATATGTTTACCAAAGTCCTATACAGTGCAGCACCATCTGGAACATTCTATCCAGATGTGTGTGTGTCAGTATCATTACTCAATTGTATTTATCAGGTCAGTGACGCCTTAAAAGAGCTAACACACACACGCACGCACGCACACAAACAAACACAGAGTTCAATCCAGAACTAGGCCATCCCCCTCCCCTACCACAAATCCTCCAGACTAGCAACCGACATGTTGAGGTTCCCATGGCAACCACAGGCTCATCTCCAAGACAGTGGTGTTGCCCATCAGCCCCCGCGGCTGTGGGAGCCCCAGTAACGACAGCAGAGTCTACTTCTACTGAAGGCTGCTCACTGACACTGTTTTTGAGGGTCAAAGGTCAAAGACTTGATGATAAAAGAATCCGGGCAAGAGACTTTTAAAGACTCAGGGACGGTAATATACTGCAGCAGGACAATGTGATGTGGATGGACAGATTTACACATTCGTACTCTGTTCAGGAACCTGATCTGCAGTTTAAAAACTGTATTATGAGCAGTGAACAATATCAAAAGGAATAGTTCAACATTTGGAAAACGCACTTTCTTGAGGAGCCACAAATGGCTGTCCAGTAAATATGCAGCTACAGCCAGTAGCTGGCTAACTTAGCTTAAAGGACAATTCTGATTTATTTCAACCTATAGCGTATTTCCCATAAATGTCTCTTTTGTGGCTCCCTGGGAGGTGCTAACTTTGCACTCACCATCTGCACCGTAAACATTCAGGGAAAAGAGCCTACTACACCTTCCAAAATACACAAGATATATTTTTTCTCGTTTCTGAAAATAACCGCGTAGGATCTAAACAAAAGATAACACAGAATTTACTACTTTTTTTTTTTACTAACACTAAATAACTTAATTTGAATCTACATCCGGGGGAACTTGCACATAGTTTGTCTACTTGTGTGAAATACAGACTAGACACAGGGGGAAACTGATAATCTGGCTCAGTCTAAAAAGGTATAGATAGAAATCCACCTACCATTAATGCCTCAGTCATGTTTTAGTCTTGCTGCATTTTGCAGAAAACAAAACAATCCAAATGATGAATCATCCCCAGATTTAAAAAAAACAAACAACTTAAATAAAAGAAACTGGCCAGTAAGTAAAGCCAATCAGAGTTTACAAACTGCATGTTGACACACAATTTACAGACACAGGTTTGCAGGGTGTGTGTGTGTGTGTGTGTGTGTGTGTGTGTGTGTGTGTGTGTGTGTGGTGAATGTGCGAGAGAGAGAGAGTGAGCGAGAGAGAGAGAGCGAGAGAGAGTTACCTGCATGACCTTGGCATGGATCTCGTCCAGCTGGGTGCGTTTGTTTCGCTGCCTGCAGAGCTCCTGGTATCTGGTGTACTGCTCTCTGAGCGAGTCCAGCAGCTTCATTACCTGAGGCTGAGCCAGCAGCTCCTCATCCATAGGACACCAGGCTGGACCTGGGGGTCAGAGGGCAGAGAGAGGTGAGGCCTGTGGGGGATCTAGTCAAGGACGTCTCCTCATCTCTGGTCTAATCGTACAAAACGTTTGTTTTCAGTATCTCTAATCTTGCACTTCCCTATGGCTGAAGAATGTGTTTTATGTCTGTGGTACAATCTGAAAAAGATTTGCGCCAATAACACGAAAGCTGATTGCCTGCTATATAAGTTGCATGTTGGCCTCATTTGTAGTCGTGATACAGTTAAATTATATTTGGACTAGCGAAAGAAAGAACTACAAAATAACAAAAGCATTAGGGGGTAGCGTTGCACAGACGTTGAAAATGTTCAAAATGATCTGCTTCCTTACCTCCCTGTCCTCCTCCTCCTCCCTCCGAGCCGTTAAAACGACGCTGCTGCAGCTCCGACAGCAGCTCATGACCTGCAGACAGACAGACAGACAGAGACAGAGAGACAGAGACAGAGAGAGAGAGAGAAAGAGAGAGAGGGAGGCGGTTTGAGATACAAAAGCCTGTTATAAAAGCATTTGAAACAATGGTCAGTGTTTGTGTACATGCTGTTATATTATGAAAGGCGCTGGTAGAGGGAGGAGGGTGGCACCACAAACAAAGACTCTTTCACCTCGGCCCAACACACAGACACAGGCTGCTTAGTACAGTGTACGCAGCCATCCATCATCCATCCTTAGTGTCTGTGTGGCTTCAGGTCTTGGTGGTAGTAGACTAAAGTGTCCAAGACCTCCTTCTCTCCACCCACATCCTCCGGGTCAGGGTGACCCCCAGACACCCTGACCCGGAGAGTTAGTTAGGCTGCTTGGATCCACGATTCTCACTATCTCACGATAGTCACTATTCAAAGTTCATGATCACAAGTGACAGTAGGTGTGTACACAGTAAGCAAGAAATTTAAAAAGTTGAAAATAGAGTGTTGGTTGGGTCATTATTTTGCACTGCATGAGTTAAAAAAAAAGAAATGCTTAAAATCGGCATTGTTAACACTGTTTTTTTTTCTTTTTCTTTGAGCACAGATTATACTCATTGCAATGAACTTTGAGAATAGTTGCACAATTCTTCTGTCCTATAAAGCAAATGTCAGGTGCCCCTTTGAGCATTTTAAAGAGGGTTTTCTTGCTGTAAACAATACTCATGTTCATACTTGCCATTAAAGGGTTCCTTCCTAATGTGTTTTGTACAAAAATTAATTCAAAAGTTCATCAGAAGCTGAAATGAGGCTTCAGCAGTCTGAGATAGGAACATCAAGTGGATATCTTCCAAAGCTAAAGCCTTTTAATATAAAAGAGGGACAGCTTCTTAAACTGGTCTCAGACATGTAAAATTGCCATCATATTTACGCAACAACATGCATGTCTGAAAGGGGCTTAAAGGAGAGGAGATAATATTTACCGGTCTGAAGGACAGTCTCGGGGTCAAAGGACGGCAAGAGGGCGCAGTCAGCCGATCTGCAGAGGACAGAGATACACACAGCTCTGGATTTCACCTGTCTACTGTTGGTACACTTCAAAGTGTGTGTGTGCGTGTGTGTGTGTGTGTGTGCCTGCATGCATACTTCTCCTTGTCAACTGCACTGTTTTTGTCACTGTCGTTGATCATCGACAGCTCGTCCAGCAGTGACGTCGACTCCTTAGTGAACTTCTCAAAAACCTGACAACAAATAAAATGGATGTAAACATACAAGCTCAGACCTGGTGTAATGGTTACCACGGCAACCCAGCTTCTTCAATTTTTAGGCAAACATCAAATGGATAAATTCATTGAAAATAAAATGCTAACCAATCTCTTGTTGAGCCAGTCATTGTGGTCGTAGTCCAGACTTCCTCCAAAATCGTCCGTCAGCTGACAGGGTTCAATGTAACGAGTCAACTTATTGGCCGAAACCAGGATCACCTGACAGGAAGCACAGCCACCAGCAGAGTAAGATTTTGATCTTTAGAAATGAGAGAGACGAGGACTGTCCCAATCCACGCTACCAACACAGCATGAAAGTCTTCATCACATGACAATACAATCACATATTCAATTAGTGTAATTCTCATTAATTAAACATCTATATACTTTAGTAAACATGTATTGTATTATCTGAGCTGTTGAAATACAAGAATTCTGGTGAGATTGGTGGACAATGAAGTACAAAACATTGAAGTGACAAACCCATCTGACTAAATACATAACCGTTTTATGGAAAGGCTTTACTTCTAGGTTGATCCCTGTTTTCCATCTTTTGGAAAACACAAGTGATGCTTCACATACAAACATTTTATGTGACCGCCATAGATAATAGATAAGAGATAAGATAATAATTTATTCATCAATGGCGAACTTCCCTTGTGAGAGCAACAATATTTCCACAGTAAAAAACAAACCAACAAATGAACAACAAGATGATTCTCTCAGCACAGCTGCAAATATTGACGTTGTTGACACAGCTGAGGGTAAAATGTCTTTTATAAGCTTTCCTCTGGCATGTTTCAATGTATTAAAGCATACAGTATGTTATGATGGATACAACAAATGATGAGTAGTCACAATCATGACAAATGCAAATTGCATTCTCGAGGCTATGCTTACTCGCTTCTCCGTCCTCCAGCCAGTGACTCAGTAACTGAACCCAAAAACATGAAATGTGTCTCGGACGACACGGGGAGGGAAGAGAGCGGGATCACAGGTGTATCCTATTATGAAGTTTTTTAAACTAAAGAAAACACTTCTTTTTTTTTAGCATCACTGAAGCCTCTAAAAATGAATACTTTTTAGATTAGAGATGTGTGTAATGTGTGTTTTTTGGGGGTCAAAAGGTTTTTCTTTTACTATTGTTTGTTTAGAGTTAATCTTGGCTCGTCTAAAACCAGTTGCAGTTATTATTAGGGATGCACCGAAGCTACTGGTTAAGACTCTGCCGAATTCAAAACTGAATATCAAATCTTACTCCGATCCTCAGTCCATTAACACAGTAAACATATTAATGAAATATGTGTTTCATACGCAAATGTTTTAACAGCGTTGATGTTGTGCATTGTTTATGGTCCTTTCCACCACGAGACAAATCGGCACTGCAAATTGAACACGTAGCTCAACTTGAAGCGCCTTCTTTTGACTGAAAGTACTGCCAAACAACACTTTTTCTGCTCACAAGCTCCATTTTCACTCTCTCACAGCATACGCCATTAACGGCGGTGACATTACGTCGATCAGCGTAGCGCCAGCGTAGGGTTCTGCAAATTCTACGGTTCGACAAAAACCAAACCCAAAAATATTCGACCAAATCTAAAGCCAAATCTTGGATTTGGTGCATCCCTGGTTATCATGAGTCTAATATCAGCCTGATTGTGAAACATACAGACTCACTGTACCTGCAAACTTTTACACACTAATGATAGGTTTTATTTATTTACATTTATTAATGATCTTACTGCTCCATCACATCTGTTCTGTTTTAAAGTAATGAACAATTATCAGTTGTCTTTTGGTGTTATTAAGTCAAATTCTGTGATGCTCTACTGCAGTAGCAGTAATGTGGATGTCACGTTTTTCTTCAAAACCCTTTTTTTCGTAACACGTGCAGGGCAGTTGAGATGATGTTCGTAATGAGTTACTGCTGTTCCTTTACCGGGAGAGCATGAGGAGGGTGAGGAGCCATGTTAGACAAATGGAAAGTGTGCATGAAACTGTGATCCAGCTCGGACATGTTACCTCTGGAGGCCTGCTCATTTTGGGAAGACATAATTATGGTCATCTGTTTTCTTAGGATTTAGGAGTCACTGCAGTCAGCAATGAAGAACCATCCTGAGACTTTGGTCCACTTTTTGACTCATAAATCAAAGTTTGGGAACATTGTTGAGACATTTTCTTAGCCGTTTATTACCAGCTGTACGCTGATTACAGATTGCATTTCTTGCAATGCTTCAGTCTACCAACCCAAAAGAGTTGTGAATCACAAGACAAACCTTTCTATCAGTTTCCCAGAGCGCTTTCTAAATCTGGAGATGATAGAGCAGTGTTCAGTAACAGCCTGCGAGCTGATCTAATTTATAAAAGACAACTTTTACTTTCAAAATTAGACATTCACCAATTTTGTGTATGTACAAAACTGTAGGTTTTATCCTAATACTATGAATTGCACTAGGAACGGTTGCTTTACAAATAAACTTGGATAGTCAGACAGCTGGTATGAGTTGTTTTTCCAGCTGTCATTGGAGCAGATGCTGTCGGAGAAATTGGACTCAACTCGGTGTGTATGTGTGTGTGTGTGTGTGTGTGTGTGTGTGGTGTGTGTGTGTGTTTGTTTAACTGTTAGGTCAGTCTTCAGAGCAGCTGTATGACTCACACCCCACGGTGACATCCAAAGACACACTCCATAGTTTAGATGAGTCACATTTCAACAGTCACAGGAATCTCCCTTTCAGCAGCTGTGTGTGTGTATGCGTGCGTGGTGTGTGTGTGTGTGCGTGCGTGCGTGCGTGTGTTAGATGAAGTGAAGAAGAAGCTGAGCGCACATATTTAAATAAAATAAATCCCCGCACATTAAATATCCAAGCATTTCATCAATCAGAATGTATGTAATATGTGAACACTCTTACAACTCAACAATAAAACTGTTACTGTGTTCACTAGCCAACTCCTAAGTATTAAATGTCTGACTGTCTTTGAACGCACCAATAGGGACAGTCTCTGCTCTAAGCACACAATAATAACTCCACTTTGACTTAAATAAAATAAATAAGTCATCTAAATGTTGACTGTGATGGATTGTGTATTAGGCTATCTGCAGCAACTTTGAAGTTCACATTCACCAACTATCTGCAGTTACCGTGGCAACAACTATAGAGCCAACAAGGCTGCAGAAATCTGGGTCACAGTCACTACTGATCTGTCTGTAAAACCATCTGTTGTAACGGAGGAGTAGGTTGGCCGAAAATCATTCACACAGACACACACATATCGACCGTGGCTCAGGTTTCCAGCAGCATGCTCAAGATTATCAAAACTGGCTCAGATTGTCTCTGTTTAATATCAGCTAACAACACCATTCAAAAGCGTGTGAGTGTTCTGGACCCCACTGTCTTCAGAAGAGCAAAAATTGAAAATACAAATGGTTTTTTGGTTTGTCCCTGAAGTTATTACAAAGTCAGAATAAAAACTGGGTTATTCAAACTGGTTCTCGTTCAGGACAGCTATCAAGACTTTTGCCTTCAGATGTGGTGGGATGACAAGTCAACCATGTGGGACCGTGTCATATTTAAATAAAGGAGAACCAGATAGTTTCTCAGCCACACATTGGTTGAGAAGCAGGGACATAATACACACAATCAAACAGTGCAGCAAAACATTAAAAAGGTCAAATACAATGATAGAAAAGATATCAGAATGCGTGCAGTGGAGCAAACACCCATTTTGGGCCACGAACAGGCTCGCAGCATCAACCTGGATTCAGCCCAAAAGAATGTGAAAGAAATTGAGCAATATCAGAACCCCTTCCTCCATTGTTGCATGTCCCACAACAGATTACTACTTACGTACAACAACAACAACAAAATTCATAGTAATCCATCAAAAATGTTCCAGTGCCACGCTGCTGGCATGACTAAAAAAACATAGTTAGTCCTTCGCTTGACATACTGTATAACCATGTATAGCAAGCCACGTCAGGTTGTCAAACACAGCGGAAACACTAGGAGAACCATCGCACCAAAGCCTCACAAGGTTCATAAGAGTTCAAGTTAGGAAAAACCCCATGTTCCAGGTTGTTAAGTCACCCGCAGTGGGAAAGACAACCAAACCCCACCTGAGCTCAATAACAGCTTTCACAAGAAACGTCCATAATTATCTCTTAAAATAGAAAACTCTGGATTGTCTGAACCAGTTCAGTAAGAACAAGCTGAGCGACTCACCTCAAAGCCCAGGCGGTCTTTCTCCTTCCAGAAACAGAAGTGTGTGACTTTCTTATCCCAGAATTCATCTGGCTTTACCACGCAGACCAGCGACACCTCAGCTGGAATCACATTCTGAAAAAGCCCCAATAGCATCATCATCCTTAGCTTGACAACATAATGCAGTCGTGTACTGTGTGTCAAAGTCAAAGGGACCGTTAATGTGTTTGTACCTGCAACATGAGCACCACAGTCTTCACGATGTTCCACTGAGACTTCCGTCCATCCACAATAACTGTAAAACCCCGAGCCTTACACTTCTCACTGAGAGAGACAGAGAGAAAGAGAGAGAGAGAGAGAGGAGAGAGAGAGAGAGAGAGAGAGGAGAGAGAGAGAGAGAGCATTTTATAGGAGAAAGATATCATTCAAGATATAAACAACACACAACAACATTTACACACAGAGTTTCCTTTTCAGTATTTGGGTTTCCCAACCAAAATTGGACATGAATGCACCATACAACAAACCTACACTTTGTTGTATGGTGTTTGGCTGGTGCATTCATGTCCTATTTTGGTTTATAGTGGGCTCTTCTGAACACTAACAGACTTTCAACTATAATGACAATTTAATTGCAATGAGGATTCAAATTCATTACAACTTGGGTTTTATATTTCATACTCTGGGATATATTTTCTATCAGGTATGAGATGCATTGCTCTCGTCAAGTTGCTACTGTGTTCTTGGATCAATGTTTTTATAACCAATACAAGCCACATCCAAAACTACAAAAATAAGACCTGAAAATATGGTATTGGCCCTAATAGAAGACAATGTGCGTGAAATTAGGATTGTATTTTAGTGGACAAGACATTTATCACTGTGATAATTATGTGTGTAAATATGTGCGCTGCACTGTCCCTGACAAATACACTAATAATAAAAAAGGATGAGGACTCTCAGACAGGACTAATCCAAAAGTGTTGATCTTCAAACACTGTTACAAAGGGAGGGGTTATTTTATAATCAGGGTCATCTCATATTCAGGCCAATACGATAAGACCCAAGAACTAATCAACTACAATCATCATTTAAGCTTTTTATAGTACAGCTGAACATGATGGATTCAGACACAGGAGCCAAGATATAAAGTACAGATCCAGCAGATCTTCAGTAACGAGTTATCGCCAAACTAGTCTCACGTTGGCAGACCTTCTTACAAAGAACTGTGGAGGAGGGTCTTGCTAGTCCACACAAAATTCTGGGATGGGAGAAAACGTGCTCTGGTTTATTGGTATTTCTTTAAACCAATCACAATCGTCTGGGACCTTGCAATGAGCCATACAGAGCAACGGTGCCTAGGCAAAATAGCTTGGGAAGGAACTTGTTTTGAAGGAACGTGTACGTTCAAAAGTTATTTTAGTTGTGCAACAGAAAACTCAGATTGGACAGACAGTCTAGCTAGTTGTCTGGATTTACCCTGCAGAGATCTGAGGAGCAGTTAACCATAGTCCCTGGAAATCCACCAGAGTTGGATGCCCACATAAAGAAAGCCCAAAGGTAACGGACATCAGGCTTGAATTTCAAGCGCCACCGGAGCAATCCAGAAAGTGGAACATTGTAATGTGTATGTAGACTAACGGCAAACATACCTGGGGATGCTGAGCAAGTAATCCAGTGTGGCGCTGAGCTCCTCCATGCTGGTCTGATCTGAACTGAGAGGGATGGTCAGGATCAGGCCACTGCGCCGGTCTTTGCCCCCTAAAGAAAGACAAGCGGGTAGATCTAATTACTGACAGCATGTAAACTGAGATTATCCAGTCCTGACATGTAGACTTGCTATCTCATGGTTTGTGTGTGTGTGTGTGTGTGTGTGTGTGTGTTTTACCTGACAGAAAGGCCAGTTTCTTCTTAAGGATGGGGAGCATGTTGGTCGCTTCCACGGTAACGTTGGACATCTGTAAACACACATACACATACACACAACCTTTAACAGGATAGGTTCACATTTTTTCAAATCTATCTTAAAATGACATTTACATGCTCCTGTGAACATTAGGGCTGTGTATTGAATGCAATCATTTTTAGGTACCAACCAAATTGCCTCTGAAGTATTGGGTATCGAAACATGTCTCGTCATTCAACACCCAATTTCAATACCTAAATCTCGTCCGTGTCAGTCAGTCAATAAGCATGCAGCAGGCTTCTAAAAAGATCTAATTATGCTTGTGATTGGCTGTTTAGCATTACAGGTCGTAGAAGCAGGCAGGGAAAACTCTACGTTAGATACGGGGCTCATGTAGTGGGAGCTGAAAAATAAATAAATACATTTGTGCCGTAATGTTGTAATTTCTTTTTGTTTTATTAAACTGATATTGAAAAAAGCATCATTAAGGAACCAGTATTGAAGTCACGGTATTTCTTAACAATACCCAGTCCCCAAACATTTAAATAGTTTTTGGTGCACAATTGCAGCCAATAGTCCAACTCTCAGTGCTCAGATTACAAACACACTGTAACTCAACACAGGAGTTTGACATAGTTTGTCATATTCCAGTTGATAAAATGAAATACTATTGGGTTACTAATACACACTGTAGCAGCACAGACACACTACAACCCCCCGCTGGGAGTATGATAGGAATATTATATAGTCAACCCAGTGATTTTCCAGAAGGATTTTCTCTCCGCTGGCCTCTCTCCCAGCAGATTCAGATTCTTGGCTTTACGCATCCAGCTCAATCTGTGATTTACTGTATGTTTCATCAGTTCGTTGGCTGTCAGTCACAAAATCCCTGAGTTTATATTTCTGTCAGTTGGTAGAGATCTAAATTGAATAACCAATAGACTCATCGAGGATGAAAATAATCATTAGTTGCAGCCCTAGTTTGAACTTCTTAGGCAGAAAAATGTTCTTAATCTCATCCTGACAGTTTTGTGTGACAATACGATTCAAATAGTGGACGTGACACTCATTTTGTTTTAGTAACAATTAATAAATTAAATGTTTTCGCCCCAAAAGTTTAACTTCAATTGTTCCTAGTCATGTATATTTGTTATAGAGAAATGCTAAAAAAGAAGAAAAAAAGAAACCACGTTTAATATTCTACCACGATTTTTTTAATGTTTACTTTTATACTGTTACTAAACATTTTTTATTGTTTTTATTTGACTGTTCAACTCAACTTATTAATACTATTATTCCATGAATTGATATAAATGTTATTATCATCAGTAGTAGTGGTACCGTTAGTGGTGATAACTAAGTCTCGTTAGTAACTGCAGCCCATTTCATCCGTTCCCTGCTGCAGGGCTGGCTCTTCCTCGTCCTGAGTCTGCCTGCGGCCTGGCTGCAGCAGCAGCAGCAGGACGGCCCGGCTCGGTATGTCTCGGCTTGGTTCGGCTCGGCCCACAGACACAATGACCTACATTCGGCAGCTGCAGGCTGCTGCGGCAGCTCTGACCTCCCTCTCCTCAGCCTCCATTCACTCGGTATCGACAACTTTGGAAACGACCAGTATTGATAAGGAGGATTTTCTTACCTTTCAGTCAAATCTGAAGCATTCTAGCGTCAACGTTACTGTCCCGATTTTGATTTTTTTTTCCTCCCTATCCTCCTCCTCCTCTTCTCCTCCCGTGCCCCTCTTTTTTTACCCTGCGGCTATTCCTCTTCTTCTTCTCCTCCTCCTCTTCCTCCTCCCAGGCTGGCTTTATCCGCATATATTTAACCTAGCTCCCGTTAAACACTGAACATCTTAGTTTGTTCTCCGCTTTGAACAACAGTGAAAACACACAGAAAGCAGGCGGCGGAGCTCACGGCTCTGCGCAGCCTCAGTGAAGCCCGATCAATGAACACGACTTCCGGTAAATCGACATTCACAATAAAAGCCTGGGGGAGCGGAGGTAAAGAAACGTGTCTCAGAGGAACACGTTTCTTTACCTTTGCTTTGCAGAGAGAGGTTGTAGCCTATTACGTTGGTCTTATTCACACAGTTTAGGAAATCTTGTCAGAGAGTGTAGCATCTGTTTACAATTTAATTCAAAACAGTAAAAATGTAAAAGTACATGCATTTAAATTTTGACGTCTGAGCTTGTGGACTGACTAATACAATGTCTTTTATTGTGGCTATGCTTGTCCCAGATTTATGCATTTTAAATATTTTATGTCTTTCTGTACTGCATGTTTTAATTTGTAATACTAGTTAGTTTGTGTATGTTAAAGTGGCTATATGTAACTTTCAGTTTGTGTTGATTCTAGCAGCCATTTTGGACAAAAGTTGTAGTGTTTTTACCTCACCTGCTGTCAAGGTCTTTTCATTGGTGTCACTACCCGATGTGAGTCGAGTACAGATGTGAGTAGCGCATGCTCAGATTTAAATGGTTTATTGTTTGACTGCTAACGTTAGCTCATGTGCAAGTGACAGGGCGCGTGTCTGTGTCACACTGAAATTTGTGAATTCGCCATAAAATAATAATAAACTTTTCTCATTACAAACAATAACAGAGGAAGGAAATCCTTTCAAACACATTTTAGCTATCTATGATTGATTGAATGCTGACGTTAGCTACAAAGCGCCATTCAAGTGACAGCCTTTGTTTTGTGTGATTGCTAACTTGCATCTAGCAGTGAAAGAACTTTGTCATGTAGGTCAATTTTTACTGGATTTACATTACAGAAGTCACTCGTTAGGAGGTTCTTTCAGGCAACTTTTCGGGGGAGGTAATTTAATGCCAGCTGCTGGGGTACAGAGGGGTAACAGAAATACACAGGCCCAGCAAAGTCCTTCTCAGTGTGTTACTGTGTAGTGTAAAATCGTACCCGGGCAGAGAAATTAATAAAAGAACTATATAAAAACTAGGGTTCTTTTTACTGTTAGTCTCATTTGCTGTTACAGGTCATTTGTAATCATTTGATTGAACATTACAATGTGTAAAAGTTACATATAGTCACTTTAAGTTTATATTTCAATTAACATAATATCCCCTATTCCATTGCTTTGCGTGTATATTGTTTGTCTCTGCATTGCATTTCGAAAATAGTACCCGACAATGCTGTTTTTTTAAAACTAAAATGAATAGCCTTTATTGTGTTTTAGAGTGTCTTTGTAATATGTTTAAAAAAAAAAAAATCGAACAAAACTGTTTTCTGTCCAAATTCACTATTGTAGGTTGCTAAAAGATTGCTTTGAAAAATGTTGTATGTCTTTTTTTGTTTTTGTCTCTTTAATCCTACTGCTGTCTTTTATTTATTTGTTTTGTTAAAAACGTGTATTTTCCATAGATGGTTTTAATGTTTATTTTTTGAAAGCCTTGTTTCCTCGTTTCCGACAAAACCCTGTGTAGCTCACAGACCGTTATTAATCGGTCTACGGTGTAGCTCAACCCATAGACATAATAAAGATATATATATGTCTATGGCTCAACCTCTTTGGCTTCATGAAGCTCGAGCCGCGTATCCGGGGCGGAGCCACAGCAGACAGGCCACGCCCTGTCCAGGTCAGACCCCTGAGGCATTCAGGTGCCCTCAGAAACGGCAGAATCAAAAGATCAGGATACAATTAATGTTCAAAATAAATGATAAACTTTGCATATGAAAACACCAAGCCTACCAAATAAACAATGAATGTAGAGGGTTTGAAGTACTTAATTTTGATTTATTAATGTATTTATATTAAATATATATATATACATCCACATGTTTCTTCATCGTGTTGGTAGAAACCAAACATTATATATATATATATATATACACAACTAAAAATTCAAATTTAAATTACCTATCTGAATTTAGTGATGTAGTATTTTGTAATGCAAAATACATCTTACCAGTCTGTATAAAATGCACTGAACAACTTTCATCTAAAATGTATGTTCATGATTTATATGACTCTTTCTAAATTTATATTTATGCTGAGACGGATTGTCACATTGTCGGGTTTATCATCTCAAATGCACCACTGTTTCAAATCATGAGTGGAAGCACAGTACATTCCTTGTCTTTATATCAACTTTGCTACAGTGTCCTTTTCTGTCTGAGTGGTGCACTCTGTCTTTACTGCATGTAAAGGCAACATATTGCCTTCATAATTCATATGGTGTCAATGAATGCCCTACTCCGAGGAGTCACAGGTCTAAAATTTAATTCTTAAAATACAACCTTGTTTTTTTTGGTCTTTGCAGTTTTAGTGCCATCAGTTGTTGTTTTTTTCTTTTCTTTTGTGTGTGAGTCTTATAGGTGAGTTGTGCAGACGATCTCAGGAGCAGTAGTCTGGTCTTTAGCTGATTTCCCATCATCCTCTGGAAGAGGCATTGGGGTCCATGGCCACCTGAACCTGGAAGCCAGATGAGGAGAGGTGCATTATTCAGGTGGCACATACACAATGATGTTTCATTTTACATTGTACAAATCGTGTTCTATATTTTAATATGTATTTGACACCTTTTTGGTTCTTCGTTTTCAGCTGCTGTCTCTGTTCTTGTGTCAAAGCATCCATTTAAAACATAGCCCTTGTGTGTTTCATTCATTCATGCACTGTGCTTATTGTCATGCACTAAATCACCATGTCAAATTCCTTGTATGTGCAGCAAACCTACTTAGAAATTAAACTGTTTCTGATTCTTCTGATAGCTTGTTGTGTGCATAAGAATAGTTTTGTTCATTTCAAAGATCCATTCTCAGATTTGTAGACTTTTCCAATGCTAAACGATAGGGGTGGGAACCGTTTCCCAACTCACAATTCAATTCCGATTTGTTTCTTAATCATTTGTCGATGCATCTCGATGCAATTTTTATGTACATTTCCATGCGTGATTTTTAAAAATATACAAATAAATCTGAGTTTGTTAGATTTTGACATATGCAGTATTTGTCACACAAAAGATGTAATGAAATGTTTTGTCTACTGGGGTTTTTATTTTGTACTCATTTAATGCTTAAGCCTTAAACGTGCATGTGAAAGTCTCCTTCTCTCACAGAAATCTTCCAATTCTCCACCTTTGAATATGACTGAGCCTCTGACGTGGCTCAGTCATATTCAAAGGTGGAGAATTGGCTTCTTAGAACATGAGGTGGTCAGATGTCATGTGATAGAAGTAGATGAACAACCTTTATGTATTTTATGTCTTATTAGATCATGTGTACCGGCATGTATACATTTTTTTTCTCCTTTTGGCCATTTGTGTGTTTTTTTCTGCACTCTTGCCTAAACTCTAAGTTGTTGTCCATTATTCCGTCCGTTTTCAGTCACTCTGTTTTCTTATTTGTACTTGTCTGGAGACAGTAACTTTTAAGTAAAGATCAATACATTTAAAAAAAAGAATTTTTTTAATTTATCAGAATCGAGCATTGAATCGTTTTAGAGAGAATCGGGATGCATCAAAGAATAGATTATTTTACCCACCCCTACTAAAAACAAGAGTATATGGCTGCAGCCTGGAGCGTCCCATGTCATCCGTCCCGTCTCCTGCGGTCCCGTCTCATGCGGAGTTGTGTCCAACGGTAATTCCAGAGGGTCAAAAATACGAAATCGCGAACAATTTTCCAGATGGAGTCACGGGTAAATTCGTGACCACATGTGTTGCAATCATTTGAAAAAACGTTCAAAACTGTTAAAGTAACAATTTTGCCACACACGAATTTACCCGTGACTCCATCTGGAAAATTATTCGCGATTTTGTATTTTTGACCCTCTGAATTTGCCGTTGGACACACCTCCGCATGAGACGGGACCGCATGAGACGGGACGGATGACACGGGACGCTCCAGGCTGCAGCCATACCCATCTCACTAAAAAAACTGTATCACCACTCAAATGTGCAGACTGACCGCTGTGTTAGCGCCATCTGCTGGATGGTGTCAGGCAGCGGCTGTTGGAAGGTCTCTGGCAGGAAGACGCAGACCAGAACACTGAGCACAGAGAGGGAACCCACGACGATCCATGGCAGGAACTCATTGAACACAGCTGGAGACAAAAGCAAACCAGATCAATGAGTTCATTCTTTGTACCGACACATACCCTTATAAGCACTACATTCATCCAAATTCCCAAAAGAATGGATACATGTCTTGAAACCGCACTAGATCATCAAACCAAAAATATAATGAAACTATACGTAGATGTATCCTCAGATTTTAAGCTGGAGACAAAAAAAGGAGACAAAAACTATGCACTATATAGTGCATAGTTTTTGTCTCCACCATGAATAATTCTAAGTAATAACAACAATTCTATCGGTGCATCCACGTGATGCAAGCCTTCCGTGATTGCTCTTCACCCCCACCCCTCCTCCACACAGTTACTATGTAGTTAAGGAGGACACAGAAGATTAAATCAACATGATGAACTCCTCAAAAGAGGTAATTATCTTAACTCAAGTTTCTGCGCACAACAAGTAGCCGGACAACAACAGTTTCTAAACACAGCCATGCTGAGAATTACAGAGTGAGTTTTGGAGAGCTGATCGTCTTATTTAGCTTTGTGTCAACTAATTTAGCAGTGGCTTGAATGTGACGGACGTTCTTTATTACATAAAGTTACGCACTAACGATTTAACTAAGAGCACCTGAGAAGTTTGTTTTTTGACATTTGGGTGAACTGACCTTTTAAAAGCCCACACTAAATGCATCCCAACAGGAGCCTCACAGCAACTAGCATTGACAATACCACTACTACGACAATTATTTTGATGTAATACGTTATTGCAGTATACATGCTCTATGTACTCCACAGTTTAAAGTTTGAAGTGAAAGGTCTCACCCAGCTGCAGCAGGTGCGGGGAAACAGAGGACCCCACTCTGGAGAACATGGCACAAGAGGACATTGCTGTGTTCCTGATGACTGTGGGAGACAGCTCACCAGTGAACATGTATAACACCCCAGCACCAGCCAGAAGGCCAAATTTACCGAGCAGCACCAGAGTCAGGGTGAGAGTTGGATACCCTGCAGGGAGGAGGAGGGCTGGAAGTTAACGGTGGGGAAAATAAACCATTTCTGAAGCACTGAACCATGAAGCAATAGACCACTCAATAAACCTCTTCCCCGAGTAGCAATCACGCAATCAGACCATAACTAGGCCTGGCGAGCCTGTCAAGCTTTGTATTTCTTGATATGTGTTGAATGTATGTTGCTGCAGTAAGAGAGATATTTTGTATAATAAGATTTAGGAGGTGACGTCGTGTTCTTAATTGTAAACTCTGTGTTTATCTATTCTAACATGAACTGCCATCGTTAGCATGCATGGCCACCAAGTGTATATATAATTGGTGCATGCTAACGATGGCAACTATGACACTACATGTCTGAAATTGAGAATCCATTGTTTGAAAAATGAGTAAGAATTACGATGATAAATCTGCATCCGTTATTGTTGCAAACTGCATATGTGGTGTGCAAGAACAAGAATCCATGACAGGCATAGCAACGGTAACCAAAGGGAATGGGGCTTAGTGAACAATAGAATTTGCAGAAAATTGTTTTGATTTTATTCAAAAACATGAATGTAATTCACAAAGAATGAAAGCGGTGGAGGTAGTGCAGCTAGCTTGTGCTAGTCTTACTCACTGTACAGAGTGATTTGGATGAGGAGCAGAGCTAGCGCCCCCAGCAGGGTGAAGCTGATGTACGACAGGCGGCGAGGAAGACTGCGTGCCGCCAGCCAACTGGCAGCGTATGCTGGGAGCTCAACAGCCGTCACCAGGAAGTAGTTCAGGAAAGGGTTGCCATAGAGACCAGACATATTGAATGATAGTCCAAAGTAGCTTACGCTCAAAGAAAACCTGTGAACAAGAATTAAATGTGTGCGCCCAGTAAGACTAGAGCAACAATATGAGTTAAAAGGTAATGTAAATGTAAACTAAAGGATTCATCCTCTGTAGAGCAGGAATGTAAAACTGAACATTAGATGCTGATATGTTATGTAATGCCTCATAGGACACAGAATCTGTGCAATTTCATTTCACACAGTGCAATATTTAATACATTAACCTTTCCATTACTGTGCAATATATTTATTTATTTAATATTAGTACTTAATCATTTAATTTCATCACTGTGCAATATTATTTATTGAGTGTTAACACTTATCTATGTTTACACAACGTGTATTCAAGCTGATTATATATGTATACAGTTTTTATTTGCTCTCCGGACTCAGGACTGTGCGCCAGCACCCCCCCGCCCCTCTTTTTTTTTCTCTTTTTTTTCTCGCACTACCCACACTTTATATCTTTGACTTTACATTTTTGATATTTTACACTGGTATATCTTAATTTTTACTTAAAATTTTTTGAATTGTTTGTGTTCTGTCAAACGGGTTGTTTCTAAGGGATGGGTTGCCAAATTTTTATATCTCTCGTAGGAAAGACAAACCACTAAAGTTCTTGAAATTCAGGGGAAAGTCTTGCAATGGAAACGTGTTTAAACCCACCAGATGAGCCAGAGAATAAAGGTAATCTGTCGAATGTTTGCAGTCCTCAACAGGTCCAGAAAATTGGGGGACTCTGCCTTCTCACTTGTTGCTTTTTCAACCTGTGGAGAGACAAAAACTGCAGTACAATGTATACCATGATTTAGTGCAGAGATCTTCAACAGGGGGTCCAGGGCCCCCTAGGGGTCCTCAGAGTTACTCCAGGGCCTAGAATAAATCCATGTGTCCAATGCATATTATTAGCAAATGTAAATCTGCCTATTTGATAATAGGTTTACTGGCCCATAGATGAGGTAGTCAATAAGGCCATCCATTCAATGTGCCACATGTATGTTTAGCATCAATATTAATTACAATTAATATTTGAATAGCTTAGTATTGTATGCAAAACATGTATCTATAGAGGCTTTAGACTGCCCTACAGGTTATTGTGAGGCCCAGGTTGATTTTTATGCAATTGGGGGGGTCCCTGCTCCGTCTCCTTTTTAGTTGGCCCTCGGCTTAAAAAGACATAGAAGACCCCCACTTTTTGTGTGCGAAACCAGACTCTTACGTTGGCTGAGAGGAAGATGACATGAGGAGCTTCCACTCGGTTCTCCAGAGCTGCGGACCTCAGCAGGAGTTCTGCTTCCTGAAAACGGCCACGAGACACCAACCAGCGAGGAGACTCTGAGATCAACCTGGTGGACAGACATTTGATGATGTTTTGGTTTAAATTGGGGAAGGACTCCGGCGCACCCGGGTTCATCCATTTGTGTTATATACAGACTCTTTCTCATTCATCAAGCTATGATGGGACTAACTTAAGGAGTATGTCCACCTAGGTTGGAAATTATCAGACAACCATGGCAAACATTTGTGAAAAAATGTTTTCCACTTTCGGGCTTTGGTCTAAATGTGTTTTCAGAATATGTGCGCGGGGCTTGAACATAACATGCAGTAGGGCGTTCCTTGAGTGAGGTGTTCCCAAGTGGTTGTCTGGGCAGGAAAGGCAGTTTGAGTCATAGATCCACGAAGGCTTATTAGACGGCAAACGGTTTATAATACACAGAGACAGGTGTTTAAAAAAGTGGAAAATTATCATATGAACTAATACTTTATTGTAAGGTAGAGAGTAGATATAAAGTGTTAATGTAACACAGTAATTTACTAGGAATGTGCACTTGCATGTATTTGATCCAAATGGGATTGCACCTAATTTTGGCAAGAATTGAACAAAATCAGGTACAAAATCAGGTTGCCAGTTGGAAAAGTTGGACAAATTCATTAACTTGTTCCTGACATATGTCATCTTGTCCTTTTATGTCATATAAAAATATAATTTGCAAACTAATTAATCAATTAGTACAAAAGATGCAGATACTGTATATCTTGTTCTGAGGTCAGCTTACCACCAGAGGGGGATACAGGCCAGGCCGGGCACAGCCATGGTCAGTGACAGGTGTCTCCAGCTCCTAACCAGGTAAGCGGTGACAGGCAGCACCATCATACCGAACACGTAGACCCAAGGCAAACACAGGTTTGAGAAGAGAACTCTAGTCGAACCGATCAGGATCTCTGAACCTGTGGAGGAAACGTTTCAAAAGTGTCAGCAAAAGACATTAACTTCTCTAATGGACCTTTTAGTTGTTTCTGTTGCACAAGGATAAAATAAAAATGACGTTATAAGTAGAAATATATCAGCCATCTTAGTGAAAGTTTGACAGGATGACAATCATTCATTGGCATTTATGAAAACAACTTTCTCAACAATACAAAACACTGATGTTTTCATATTCATTTTTGGGGTTTAAAGCACTGACTTTGTATGTATACAAGGTCAAAACAGACAGAAGAAGACAACGTTTGTGTCCTTATCAGTTTGGGCAGAGTCAACAACACAACAACAACACTGGAGCATGAAACCAGTGGAAAGAAGGATAAAAGCCAGCCCCACAGAATAAACTGAAAAAGCCATACCCAGAACAAACGCAGCTATGTAGCTGGTGATCTGACCAAGGCCCAGCAAAAAGAAGAGCATGGTGAAGACGGGCCAGGACGGAGCAAAGGCCACAGCACTGCTGAAGATGCTAAGCGCGGTGATGGCACCGAACAGAACAGGCTTCCTGCCAAATCTGAAATACAAATACAACAGAGTTAGATATTAATGTCAAAGAAGAGAGACTGTAGTAAGATCTTGGTGAAAGCATGATAGTTGTCCAGGTTTAAAGCAAACCGTGAAAGCTTGATGTTTTTTACTGTGGGTATGTACATGGTTTAGGTCTCTACATTTTAGGACTGTCAGTCATCCAAATTATTGTACATTTTCTCTAGATTTTTAGTTTTCCATGTATTGTAGAAGACCTTCATCTCTTTTCAGTGCTTGGTTAGCTCACAGCTAACTAGCTTGACGTCTCCAAACTCTGCAGCTGAGAACAGCAGTAAAAAGGGAAACAGTTTAAACTGAAACTGAAAGTACCGGTCAGAGATCTGTCCAGAGATGAAGCATCCGAACAGTCCTCCCATGAAGTACACAACAGAGGTCAGAGGCTGTTTCCACTGGTCCCTGCACACCAGGTTAAACTGGAAGACAAGGGACATTTGGGAATTCTGCAGCAGACATTGACACATTAGAGACAGTCATTGAGGGTCCTGCTCCTCTGAGCCTGGTTCTCTAATGTGATTCTCCTAAGAGCCAGGCTCTCTAGTCCATATGCTCCAAGCACAGTCCTACAGCATCAAGGTTCTTTAGATTATGGTCATTCAGTGTCCATTTCTTTAGAAATGGTTCTTAAATGTCCTGCTGCTTTAAGCAAAGTTCAGCAGAATCTGTCTCCTGTCTGCTTGGTCCTCCAGCATCAACCTCCTTAGAGCCAGGTCCTCCTTTGTGTAACTTCTGTGAGCTCAGTCCTGCTTCTCAGAACCTATACTTTGGTATCCATAATCTTAGAAATGGTCCTCCAGTGTCCGGTCCCTCAAAGCCTGGTAATTCAGTGTCCAGCTGTTCAGAGGCCTGTTCTCTAGGCTCCGGTTCCTACCTGTCCTGAATGCTGGTTTCAACACCCTCCATTTTGCTTGGTTTTGCTGGGGCTGTGACATTGTCTTGTCTATGGCCTGGTTTTTTCCTCTGGGCCATCTTCCTCAGCTTTTCTACCTCCCTGTGCCAACGGTTCGGATGCCAACCCAACATATGTCTCAGCCTCCCAAATGGAATCAAGCTAAGATAAACTTTACAGAGCTGCCTCAAAGCAGTACATGCACATAAATCACTTTATGGTGAGGGATTTGATTATGTTGCTTTTTGCTTTCTCTGTATGTATTGTATATTGTACAGTTATCTGCAGAGTACACTGTTTTGGCAGTTAGAGTACATGATATTGATGCATGTTACTATTTTGTACAAAAAAGTAATGAGACAAAACGTAAGCCAAAAGATGTAACTTTGAAAAGCTTTGGAAACTTAAAGTATATTTAATTCAATCACTTTTTCTCAGTGAACTCAAAAGGTCAAATCCTGTCAGAAGTAGTTTGCACTATGTCAACAGATTAGAATAGCACAACAGAAATTAATACACAGCTGCTTTTCTGTTTTACTGTAGCTGTTGTACAGTAGTCTAGAAAAGGTGGCATTACACCACACAGATATATGTGAATGCAGAAGAAACCATGCAGTAATTTCCAGTTTTATCAAGGTAAGTCAATGATTGGTAGCCGCTAAAAGAGGTCATGACGCATCAGTGTTTTACAGGTTGAAGCGGTTCTGAACAGATATTAATCTGGAGTCTAAACAGTAACCAACAGTAGATGAAGGAAGGAAGGTGTGTGTGTGTGTGTGTGTGTGTGTGTGTGTGTGTGTGTGTGTGTGGTGTGTGTGTGTTTTCCAAAATTCCAAATTAACAACAGATGCAGCAATAGCTCCGTACCTCAGTGACTACAGTAGACTGGTAGTGCTCAGTACTGTAGGTCCATCCATCTTTACAGCCCTCCTGCTTCAGGCTCGAGAGAAGAAACTCTGGCCCTGACAGGTTGTGGATTAGGTCCAGGCTGGGACTGGTTCCCAGAGCAGACAGGTTCTGCACCAGGTTCAGCTCATACCGGCTACAACTGCTCCTCTCAACCCGCCCAGCCACCTGCTGACCAGGAAAACAATATCCTCATTATTTCCAAATTGTGCTGCAGCAACAAGAGGTGCACCCAAGCAGACCACATCAGTTCTGACCTGCATAAAGATCACTTCCCGGATCCAAAGCTCAGAGTCAACGTTCAACTGCAGCTGCAAACTTCAGGGGAGTCAGGGCCAGCCTAACAAGTCTTTTATTTTTGATTTGTTTTTATTGAAAAGGACAATTGTGTCTTAAGTTCAATGTGCACTCTCTTTAAGCTTTGTTTTTGGTCTCCACCATCAACTGAGATAAAATATCTGGTACTTTAGCTGCTAAATCCTCCACTTTGTAGCAATAGTTCAGTTCTTTATTGTCCCTGCTGATGAATCTCATTTGCAGTCAGCTAAAAAAGAACAAATGAACAAAAACAAAAAACAATACAAAAACAAAAAGTACAAAAATATTTCCTGTACATACAATATACAGAAAACAACTATACACAATTCTACAGCAGCAATCTCTAAAAAATCTAAAGTAAGTGCACAAAGTTACAGGAAACAAAAGAGTTTTTATTCCTACTGCTCTTGAACTGGGGTACGCTGACGTGAAGGGGGGGGTGTCTTTGCAGGTCAAAGATAGCTGTTAAGAGGGTCTGTGGGACACCTATCACCTTACCAGCCACCTTCACAACATGGCAATCATGGTAAATGTAAGAACAGATTGAACAAAAGACTTATAAAACAAAGTAGTTGCTAACTGTGTATGTCTGCTGTTTGGTGCAAAGAAGGTAATGTACAGTGAGTTTATAGCTGAAAACAGCAGCTTGTTATGAAAAAAACAACGGTGTAATACAACATACCCTCACACATAAACAACATCATAAGTAGATTTTCAAAAACTCCCAAAACGACACATATGACTGCTCTATTCACTGCTGCATGGTGGTGGTTCAATCATGTGACCAAATCATGTGACGGTTCTGTTTAACATAATGGCTGCAGTTTTAGACACATAATAAACATTGTGAAACAGAACTAGTCAAGTTTAGGCACAAAAATACTACATCAGGGATTGGCTTAAAATATCTCACATAAAACTATTAAAATTAGGACCTGACGTGATGTCATTGCGACACATACCAAGGTCATAGGTGAAACTCAGTTCATTTCAAGATGACAGCTGACTTTTTGTTTCACATGGGACATAAACCCAGGTATACGGAGTGAAAGGTCCTGTGGATGTGATGTGTCCCGGCACAAGTGATTGGGAACAATGGGTTTCAGAGTGCATTGGTGCCGGTGCCACTGGGCACTTTACGCAGATCTTGGCGCTCTTATACTTTGTCACCTCATTTCCTCATTTCCTCTCGCAATTATTACTTCATCCACAAGAGATCGCTGGCTAACAAGAAACGTTACAGTCGGTTGTTATGAGCTGCTTGCTTAATCGACCCATATAGTTTTTTTCTGGGTGAGGACGCACTGCTGTAATAATAAAGTGTAAACTTAAACTGTAAGGTTATTAACCCAAAACCCAAAACAACAATACGCTAAAACACTTTGTAGCGCTGAGGGGAAATTCAGAGTAAAATGAACTTTGAGGAGAGATTAGGGTCAAGGTGATTAGGGTTAAGGTGGTTGTAATTAAAACCAAAACAAAGATCTTTTCCTACACCGAACCAAGTCCTGCTTGCGCATAAACCGTAACCATAACGTCATAAAATAAAAATTTGTATCTAATACAAATGATTCATGCCGATGATGAAGGGTTCAGATCCAAAAACACTTAAATGTGTTGATATGCACAAATAACTCATTTTAGAGGCTTTCAAAGTCAATTTAAAGTTTCAATGTTAGAGAAAAATATTTTTATTGCATTTAAAAATAGTTACATATTTGATTAAAGGTTGATAATGAAATAAAAGTCTTATTGTATTAATTACTTCATTCACTAGTTATTCAGTTTTGAACAGGCTTGAAACCCATTCTGAACATTCTGGTTCTGACCTGTACTGGGATGCTGGTCTGGATCCAGTCCTGGCTTAGGTTGCTACTGTCGGGGATGTAGCATTGGTGGGGGGGCGTTGCCAGCAGGAAGATGACGGCCAGAAGGTTGTATCCACTTGGGATGGTGGTGAGACAGAGCAGGAAGAAGGTTCTCTTCTGAAACGGGCCCCACGTCCCCAGGAACGACACTGACTCCTCATAGTCCTGCATTGTAGTGGACTCTACTCGGCTCGTATTTTTGATTTACATCAGCAGTCTATATTTTTCATCAGTTCATTCATTAAGTGCTATTATGTCCACTGAAGTATCTAACAATCAATGCACAAAGATCTATCTTAAAACTACAAATACTTTTAAAACTACATGTAGAAATATCACTCTGACAAAGTAATATAACAATAAGTTCAAAAGCTACCAATATATACGCAATACCACACAAGTAAGTACAAGTACTCTCTGTTATTACAAGTAAAACAACAATAAAAAACAGTTCTTCCACATCTAAGTACTACAATAAGTGGAAATTGTTTCCCTCTGAATACAAATGCTGTTAATACTCCTGTTGCAGCAGTCTGGATCCCTCTGAGGCTTCACACTTATCCCAGACAGGACACAAAAACTCCACCTCTCCTTCTCCTCCCCCTCTCCTCCTCTCAAAGGTCTGGGCTTATTGTGCAACTACTTGTTGCAATTCATGTTGGGAACATCTACACTTCATATCAGAAATAGACAGAGAGAGTGAGAGCAGGCTGGAGACTCCCCACCCTGCTCTCACTGTCTGTCTCCCCAATGGGGAGAAACGTTGTGTCCCTTTTGAAAGGTAAACATGAAGATTAGTGACACTTAATGAAGAAACAGCTAGGAAAAGAAAGCTCTGTTTTATTAAATAAGGTTGAAGCTATAACATGTTTTTAGACGTTTTGTACATAATTTCATTGAAAACATATTTGTCATACTTCAAATGTAATGTTTGTCTATTTATGAAGTAAAGGCAGAATATGCAATGAATGCAGAGAGGATCAGCTTACTTTTTGTAAACACACAGTGTTAAAAGTTGATCCCTTCTCTCATGGCTCAGAGCCAGAGAGAGAGAGAGAGAGAGAGAGAGAGTGAGCCCTCTTTCACACCAACAACCAGGGTGGGACTGGGGTTATCTGACCTGTGTTCAACCCTTCTTTTCGCAATTCAAACCAAGCCAGTCAACAAAAGTTGAAGCCTGGTCACGACAAGTTAGATTCAGCCTGGGTCACAACCATGTATATAAACACACAACCTGAGAGCAATGCATCAAATTACATTACGTGCTGGAAATGGGCATCGCAGTTTACACATCTTCCAACAGCTAACATTGTGGCATACTCCAGTCTAGCTGTACACAACCAGAACTAGTGCTATGTCGCTTCTTGTAGCTGTCATTGTCAATTGTAATGTAAAGGTATTGTTGTACACTATTGTATTGATGTAAGTTATTTTAAGACCTGAAAAATTGTATGTTGTATTTGCATTTCTACTTACTTTGTAATAAAATTATTTTATGAAATAGTGGCAGGACCAAATAAGCTATTTGCTTCCGCCTGCTCCTTTTTGAAGGTTTTGATTTTTTTGTTTTGTCTTGCAACATTGTTGATTGTTTGAAATAAATGAATAAATGTTGAAATTAAATTATACAAGAAGGCTCTCTGCAGAACTGTAAGTTTGGGCGAGGGAGGGAAGAGAGAGAGAGAGAGAGAGAGAGAGAGAGAGAGAGAGAGAGAGAGAGAGAGGTAAAGCATATTTTATGATCATAAACACAAACAAAAAACAATCAAATACTCAACAAATTTCGTGGGGACAGAATCTCTATTCTTCTACCCTGCATGCATTCATCATGCAGTTGCAGCAGTCAACAAGGAAGCCATTTTAACCATTTTAAGATGCGGGGAGAACATTTTGTCTTTGTTTGATATCAATTACAAGTAAAGTTAGACATTGTTGTCGGCTTCCTGACTCATTTTAAAAAATACAAAAAGACACAATAAACTGCATGCTGCAAATCAGTGGCTTGGGTGGTGCTCTATGTCAGAAAAATAAATTAAACTTATTTTCATACATTTGCGTTCTGACGAGAAAAGCAATGCATATCATACTTTTAAAACACACTTAATTAATGAACTTCTTTGCTTTAATAGACAATTGTACTGACCAAAGATATCTCTCAGGGAAATACCCTAACTAACATCACTAACATATTCTCCAATGTCGTGCCCTAAATTGACTTTTCACAGTAATCTGTTTTTTTGCCGACATGTAAACGTCTCACAGCAGGTCAGTTATTGTGTGTGTAGGTGTTGTCATGGCATTTACAGGGTCATGATAAGTGCCAGTTGGACGACGCAAGTGAAAACTCATCACCTTTTAACTGGCCAGATGATGTATTTCCACAAAGCAGGCGATACCACGCGAACAGTAAATGATTTAACCAGTTTAAAGCTTCCCATCCAGACCAGTTCTCTCTCTCTCTCTTTGTCTCTCCAGCCAATGACCTCAGATGGACTGGTTTGTTCAGGCTTTTCTACTGAAGAAGAAAAGGTCTCAGCAAGTTTCCGTCCACATGTAATCAACTCAAACCTGTTTTAGAGTAACAGTTTTCTTTTTAATGGCATTTATGAGTCAACATGTGCCTTCATGTTACAGTAATGTGTGTTGTGCCCGCTAGAGGGTACAGAAGAGAGTTATGTATACATAGTAACATAGTATAGTAATATTTTATGGCATATGGGAGATGTTGAGGTTTCAAACTGTTGTGTAACACCGTAAGTAAAAGTAGCAATGTAAATACTATGTTTAACATATTAGTTAATTTAAATTTATAGTATTAGCATCAAAATACACTACTAAAATACTCAAGTAAAGTACTATAAAAGCTTTGAATTGTACTTAGTCACATTGATTTCACAAGGCTTACTAATGTCACATCTGTGTCTCATGTGTTTTTGTTGATGACTCAAATCAAGCAAGGGCTGATATGAAGCATTCAGTGCTTAATTTAGCTACTTAGTTTTTCAGTAGTAGTAGTAGCAAAAAGTACTGAGGTCAATGCCTTAGAGCTGTATCAAAATCAAATAAGCTAATAACTTTATTTAAAAAGAATGCAGGACAGATGTATGTCAGCTTGTAAACAAATAAATCAAAGTTACAGAAAAAAAATAAGGAGAGAAATTTTACATAATCTCAACCTGACCAGTTTGTGTTTGCATATTTGCATCATCATCATAAAAAACAAGCTCTTAGAATACAAATTGTACATAAAGAAGTGGATGGGGGTGTTTCGCTTTTTAACACGTCAGCGGACGATTGAATGCTGCTGTTCTGAGCAAAATCTGAACGAAATATCTGTATTTCTTAAAGTCTTCTCTGAATTGTTTTTTGTTTTATTATGAATAGCTTTATGATCCCGTTAAGTTTCAAAATCATTTCTGAAACGTTGTAATGGTGAGGATGGATGTGCAGAGTCTCAGAAAACTGTTCCCACTGCTCTAATGTGTCACCACAGTTTAAAGCGACAGTTGAAAATGCCAGAATCCGAAGTAGAGTGTGAGACCTCTTCTCACAGCTCTCCCCTCCCCTATCTGTCACAGCGGCACATGTATGCACAGCCAATAGGAATGCTCTCTCTCTCTGAAATTACCTGTGATTGGCCAAAGTCTCTAGTCACAGGCTAGATTATCTAAAAGTGTGTTCCATACAAGTTGGATTGTCATTGTTATCATTAGCTCTAGCCAGCTTAACCATTGTTAGCAATGCCATTTTATAACAACGGATTACGCAGTTTACTGTGCTAACAAACACCGTAACAACATGCCCACAGATAGAATATGGACAGCGCTGCACGTACGACTTATAAATAACACAGAAGTGCTTATAACTGTATATTGCTACAACTTTTGCTACCGTTGACGCATGGAGCATCCATGTTGGATCTTTAGCTCGGGGTATTGTGTGGTTGTTTGAGTTCCAAGCTTGAAAATCTGAGGTCAGGGGGCATGTTTCCGACTTTGACCTCAGAAAATCCGACTTCCGAGCACAAATGGAACACATCGTAAAGCCTGAAAACAGAGCCAAGAGGAAGTACAGAAGTGTAGTTTTCTCTGAGACCACTTGAATTACAACAGGCTGAAAGATTATTATGACATTCATGTCCAACAATGCCAAAAATAAATTGCCTAAACAGCTTTGACGATTTTGGAAATCAGGATTTATTCTTTTTAAATATATTCAGTGAGGGGGAAAACACACAAAAAATGTCCAACTAAACACGTGTTAAAAACAACTCCTGTCTGGTTCTGAGTTGGGTCCTGTGTGCAGCTGTTTAGGTGAACGGCTCCTTTAAACACTTCCATTTGCATGCCCTCACACTCACACACTCACAATCTCAGTTTTCAGCAAAAACATTTTGACAGTTTAAACCAAATAGAAAAGTTTACATAATATCAACTCCAACTTTTCCATTTCATTCCAGTATTGCAATTCAGCCCCAGTATCAGCCCTTGGCCCGGTATCAAGACTTGACCAGTTTCAAGACTCGGTCCCAGTGTCAAGACTCGAATCCCATGTCAAGACTCTCAGGGCTCAGTATTGCTGATCGGGAAGCAGAGCAAATAGAAAAGCAGCAGCTGATCTGTACATTATTGCATCATGATGACATCATCAGACAGACAAGGAAGTTCAGTTAAAGAGTTCAGAGCTTCGTTTTTGAAAGTTCAGCAACATTTGAATTGACACTTTGTCTTCTTTTTACAGTTTGCATGTTGATGTGATGGATAACAGATACCGCACCATGAAACCAAAATACTGCATAGATAAACACACAAACACATATTGTCCTTAAATCTATTTGTTCATAATTGGAAGACTGAGATGCTTCAAGTTCTTCAGGAGGAGGCAGGAAGACAGACAGGAAAATATTGACCATGTGACACCATAGAAAATAAAAAATCACTTTCATTATACAAAGATTTCTGCTTGTTTTATTTCCAATGTATTTGATCCAGTCTAAAGTCTTGTCCACACATTGTTCCTTAAACTGTCTTTTCATTGGCATGGCTTTGACGTGTCAAACCAAAATGTTTAGATATAGACTTTGTAGGTCATTGCTTAAAAATAACCTTTGTGCACTCAATTTGTATGCTGTTCATTACACCATTTAATAACTTTAAGCTCGAAAAAATACTTTGAAAGGTTAATTACTAATTAAATAACTGCTTATAAATATGTTTTTGTATTTACAAAAATAGCAGCAATGAATTTACTGACATTTATTTGTAGATTTTCAAGTGCTTCCTTTAAAAAAAAAAAGATACTAGATTAGAGTACTAATACAACACTCACATGCCCATATGTTGTTTTAAAGAGTTATTGGTCAATATAATTGTTCCTCCTGTCCATACTGGCTGTAAATACACTGTGAACTTATCCTTTAAGTCTTTTTCACCACTTTAGATTCAACGCCCTTTCAACACTGACCGCTTCACGATGCATTCATGTGGTGTCGGTATAGACTAAAAAAAGAGTTCCAGACTGGGAAAAATGGAACAAGACTTATCGAGTTGACGTCATATTAAGCAGAAACATGGCGGACAAAAGGAAATCCTGGCTTGGTGATAAACACCCCCCCCTTCCCCCGGCCCCACACTTTACGCCACTGGCCTGACTTCTGCAACCACATACTGTCACTGAGATATCTTGCAAAATGACTGTGCAAAATGCAGTCACGGAACTTTACATGTGTGTTGTTGACATTAAAATGAAGGGCAAGGTCAAAAAAGGGTGTGGTCCGAGCAAGGCCGCTGGAAGAAGTAAGAAAGCCCCCCCCACCCCCCCCACCCCCCCACACACACACACACTTTACACACTGGCCCAATTTAGCCCCACGGCTGTTGTGACATCACAAGATGGTCACTATTATAAAGCTTCATACTAGATTTAAACTTGAGACAGTATGTTGTTTTAATGCTCTGAGCAATAAAATACAACATTTTTGTAGCATCCATGTTGTTCCCACATTACGACTTCCCAACTCAGGAAATGGGGCCATCCGAGAAGCACATAAATGCAGCACCATTTTCTCAGATGCTTTTGAATTAATTGATTGCAGAGAAGAACAAGTGACTCTCCCTTAGTTGAGCTAATTGGTTAAATTATTGAACTTACTGATAGCCAATAAGAGAAGCGCCTGCAAAGTGAAGTAGACTCTCAACAAACTCCCCCGTTACATCATCTTGGAGGCGGAGCTCTTACACCTCGTGTATAAGTTTAACGTGTTAAGTTTTTTATGGTTTCTCCTGGTTCTGTGAAGCTGTTTCACGACTGTCAAACAACCTTATGGAGGTCAAAAAAATGCTTGCAAAAGCAATCCACTAGCAACGTTGTTTGTTAGTAAACACAAGACCAACATTAGACAATTCTGCTAGTGCCCCCTAGAGACTGCAGGGTTCACTACACACAATGAAATTGATGGACAGGCAAAACAATATACTGACTTTAAGCAGGGAAAATCAGTTAATGTGACAAAATAATCAACTCAACTCAAATGTTCACTTATGAGCTTTCCCCTTAGCTTTCAAACCCACACGTGCGGCCATACTATCTATAAAAACAAAGCATTTAAGTCCTTCAAAGTTAAGTGTCTGGCAGGCTGCAAATGGTTAGACAACGTATTTCTCTGTACCAAGATGTCAAAAGTCAATATGTGATTGTATGTGGTGTGTTTAACAAGGTCCATGATAATAACAGGCTCCTGTCATAATAGGAATAACTGTATATACTGTATACCGAATATGTAACTACATATACTGTATACTGAATATATTGTGTGAAAGAGACCGGGAGAAAAACCCAAATATACCTCAGCCCCAAGAGACTGAATGAACAGTTGAAAAGTTCAGAATAAAGCTGGTATGTGGCAGTGATCATTTTGTCACACATAACTTGCTTATATTAAGATGTACATAGAGCCTTAAGAGCTAAAAGTAGCATGTGTATCCTGAGGGTGGCACTAGAGGAAAGGGTTTGTGTAATGTCTCTAGACCAGTATTAGATGGACGGACAGATCACACTGTTAATTGAAAGTTGTGAAAAAGTTTGGTGTGAATATGTTTTTAGATAAACTCTAAAAAAACTAAAAGCATCCAGAGAAGTGTTTATATTTAGTTTTACCTCATGGAGAGTGAATAAGCTTGTTAAATGTATTGATTAAGTAAAGTATTGAAAAACGAACACATTGTTGGTTTTGGTCTTTTCAAGGGATTTGGTGACAATAAGAACTATTTAGAAAAATGCTTGCCTTATCTTTCAATTTAGTTTTCTGCTGTACCCTTAGGAACGAGTTGAACATGAGTGCAGGGACGTCTGAGGGAGGACACCTGAGGCACATGAAGACATCTGCAGTAGTATTTGTTCATGAGGACGTCTGACATCAGGTTGGTGCTGGTTAGCTCCTCCAGCAGGAGCAAGAAGAGCGTCTGTTTTCAGAGGAGATTTGTTTAGACAAAAAAAAAACTCCTCCAAACTCTGAGGACCCGACACAACCAGACCTGACTAACTTGTCCACCTTTGTGTCTAGATTTCGGTTATCATTGAGACGTTTTTTAAATTCTGCTTGTCAATTCCAGTTCCTCACAAATCCTGGTTCTGATCCTTGTTACCTTGGTCAAAACAAAATACATTAAAAACAAACTACAGCTTTATTTTCAGTACATTTGGGCTGCCACAAAGAGATACTTTGGGGTGCTTTTTTGGTAAAAATGTCAAAGAAAGAAAAATATAAATATTCTCTACTGTATGTTTCCATACACAAGTTGAATGCTTTACTTTCTTTTGGATGTTTTGAATCTGGAGCATCAAAATGACAAATGGGGACATCAAAAAAGCGGCATACTGATTGTTTTTCCCCAAGACAACTTATTGCTTACTAAAAAATATTTTTCTTTATGTGTGGGAGCCTTTCAGCCACTGTTCCTTTGTGGTTTGGATAAAATCATCACAGGTTGCTGTTGAGTCAGTTGTGAAGTTTCAGACCCAAGAAGAAGATCCAGACAGAAGGAGGCGGGTCTGTCCTTTCAAGTTTCCTTTTGAAGGTTGCAGGTTTGAATCCTTGCAGCCTTGATGGCCGAGCTGATGTCTCTTCTCGACTCTTCCCTCTCTCCAATTAAAATGGAGGTCAAAGGTCAACAGTTTGACTCCTCACCACCAACGCTGCCATCAGTAGGGAGTGAAAAGGATTGATCCTTGGCTTGCTCTGATTGGTCCAGGAGCTGGACGCAGGAAGGAGGCGGTGAAGAGGGATGAAGTGGTTAGAGGACGAGGATGGAGAGAGATGGTAGGGGTTAGGGGTGAGGAGGTGGGAGTGAGGAGGGGGGAGGAGGAGAGAGAAGAAGAAGGTAGTGAGATGGTGGAGGTAAGGGAGGAGGGCGGCTGAGAAAATGGAGTGGAGAGGAAGGAGGGAGAGAGGGAGGGCTTCACCAAATCCTTCTTAGAAGGAGAGAACAGGAAACAAGGAAAGAAGAGGAGGGGAAACAAAAGGAGAGAAGACAAGGAGAGGAAACAAGGAGGGGAACCATGAGGAGACAAGAATTGGAACCAAGGAAACAGGAGAATAAAGAAATTATTATTATATACAGTATATTTTTTATTGTCTCGCCATTATTGATTTATATCAACATTCATCTAGTTTACTGATCAATTAATAAGCACAGATCTATAATTAAAATGTGGTTCATGCCAATGAAGCAAATTATAATTTAAATTAGAGTGAGAGGTAGAGAAATACTTACAGTAAGTGAGCTGCGCTGCTGTTTGTTATAAGGGCTGTATTTGGGTTTGCTTGGTTTTCCTGCCACTCTGTCCTTGTGCCTCCTGCTGGAGATGTGCTGCAACAACAACAAACCTTGATATTATTCTGTGGTTTCCACTGTGGTCTCACATAGTTAACCTGTAGCGAGTCTGAAATCACTTCCTATTTATGACAGTAGTTCTGTATAAAGTAGAGTAGTAGTTAGAATAATGTTTTATTATACTGTATGTGCCCACTGTGTTTTTACCTGTTTGAGTTGGATCTCAGAGTTGACATGGACATCACAGATCTGGCAGTGGAAGGTTTTGTTTTGCAGGCCGGAGCCCTTCAGTGCAGAGCTGCTGCTGTTCTTCAGCTTGGCTCCGGCTCGAGGGTAGGCCTTGATTGGCCCGGCACCGCTCCGAGCCTCCAGCATCGTCTTGTGCTTTGAGCCTGCAAACAGAGACACGCAGAAACTAAACTTCTATGAAACAAGAGACATAATGACAATGAAAAACTATCAACTAATTCACTTCCTTTCCTTCCAGCCCACTAGTTCCTGTTTATTTCTATTTAAATCAAACTGCAGAGACTTGAAACTTGATGAAGCCCAATAATATATCTGTATAGCAATCTTCATCATGTAGTAACGCTAGTGTTAAAAGTTCTCCCTGTTGTTGCATTTAAGGATGCATGTGATCACTCAAGCTTCCACTGAAGAGATGAAAAATGGCAGCACAATTTTTTTTTAAATAATTCTTACATCATCTTTTTCTTCCTCACCTGCATTATGAGCCTCCAACTGAGACAGAGAGTTGACGGCGACTTTACACAGAGAGCAGTACAGCAGTTTCTTCGCTTTTTCCTCCTCCGACTCCACTGAAAGAGGAGAATCCTGGGTAGAGGCCTGGGAAGGAGGAGGATGAGCAGCTGGGGATGAAGAGGAGGTGACAGGAGCTGGAAGAGGATGAGGCGGAGAGGCTCGGGAAGAGGGGGAAGAAGAGGAAGAGAAGAAGAGGCCTGAGGCGGGGAGAGCGGTGGGAGGACTGGAGGGAGGAGGCTCACTGCTAGAGGAGGGGGAGGCAGAGGAGAGAGAGGAGCAGGAGGGAAGGAGGAAGGGTTTAAGAGGAAAGGAGTCCGTGGGGCTAGATAAAAGATCTGGAGGTGAACAAGTGGGAGGAGAGGAGAAGGAAAAGGAAAAATTAAAAAAACACTCTTTGCTATAACAACCAAACTCACTTGAAAATAAAAATCAGTAACAGTATTTAGATCAGTTTTATTAAAATGAACCTGTGTGCTGATCGTTGCTTCTGTTATCTGAGACAGGAAGGGCGGGGCAAACTGGACTTGTGATGCTCCCATTGGTCTCTCCAGTGATTGACAGCTTGGCCTTGGTCTTGTTCTCCTGAGACTTGAGCTTCTTTGCGTGACGACTGCCTCTGAAATGAGCTTCTGCCTGAGACTGAAGAAAGAGACATACAGAGAAGTTTTAATTTTCTGTTTGGGCATGTTTCTGTCATTTACTATAAGTCCTGATGTCACTTTCTAACCACTCTGCCACTAGCTTCTGAGGCTCAGTACCGTCTTTCATTGAGGGTTTCTTTCACCAGTCTTCCTGAAAAATTGCTGAATCCTTATCACTGCCCGACACTGTCAAACTATTTTTTAGCATTCAAAAAAATAAAGTACTCCCGTTTTGTTTTGTGAGCACAGCAGTGTGGGTATTATACAGTACATCATAGTAGTCGATATCCATTATATCCATCAAAAACACAGTTATCTTCCCAACTTTTATCTGTAAAGTCTGCTGTCTAAACAAGTCTGCAGCCATGCTAGCAGCTCTGTCAGGCTGCTGCTTTGAGCTAAATACTGTCAGGATGCTAACATGCTCACAGTGACAATGCTAACATGCTGATGTTAAGCCGGTTATATTTACCAGGGTCACCATCTTAATTTACTTAGCATGCTAACATTTGCTAATTTGCACTTCAGACAGGACACTGCTGATAAGAATGCTATTCATTATGCAGGTATTAAATCATAAACCAAAGTACAAATTTGATATACTTGCAAAAATCTACTGTATGTGTGTATTTATGTGTGTTTTTCACAATAAGACATCCAGATACAGATAGCTTGCTAGTGGAGATGGAGTATTTTAGGTCTACTCAACCTGTACATCAACCACCAGGAGTTGGAGAGCCTATGTGTTGGGATGTATTTGGACTTGAAATGTGAAACCAGAATTGTTCATGAACACAATTTAAATCAAGTTCTAACTGTACAAAATTGTTCAATTGTAATTGTGTCAATTTGTTCAAGTGTTGTTTGTTTGTCCAAGACAAATTTCCTTTAGGACATTAAACTCCATCTCATCTTACAGGTGTCACCACACACAGCGTAACAAGCCCAGAGTGACAGTGTGTCGACTCAGTACATAAACCTCCAGGTTAACAATGTCCTCATGTAACTGTCTGGACGCTCCATGACTCAGCTTTTATTCAGTTTGTTAGACTGAGTTAATGCTGCCCTTTTTACCCGTCTCCTTGTCTCCTCTCCTTAACAGTAATTCTTGTTTTTATGTTCACTCATGAATAATTTAAACAGCTCATAAATTAGTCATGTTTGACTGGCATGTCACTAACGATTCAGCTTGTTATCCCTCAGCTGTCATTATGTGGATGAGCAGTGTCACAGTACTATAATATAATTTAAATGTTAGGTACAGTAAACCTGATTACACACCTGCTGTTTTGAAGGAATGTCTGACAGGATCAACCACTAAACAAAAACAAGCTTCACAACGTTTTAACATTTTCCTTAGCAGTTCTCTGCAGACAAAAACTGTAGGCATGTCCTCAGGAAATCTTTTAAAGGAACAGTCCAACATCATCTTCAGTCAATTTAATCTATGTGCTTTGTAAAACAAGATAACAATGCAAATGTCAACAATTAGGGAGAACTATCCATCCATCCATCCATCTTCATCCGCTTATCCGGTATCGGGTCGCGGGGGCAGCAGCTCCAGTAGGGGACCCCAAACTTCCCTTTCCCGAGCCACATCAACCAGCTCCGACTGGGGGATCCCGAGGCGTTCCCAGGCCAGGTTGGAGATATAATTTCTCCACCTAGTACTGGGTCTTCCCCGAGGCCTCCTCCCAGCTGGACGTGCCTGGAACACCTCCCTAGGGAGGCGCCCTGGAGGCATCCTTACCAGATGCCCGAACCACCTCAACTGGCTCCTTTCGACGCGAAGGAGCAGCGGCTCTACTCCGAGCTCCTCACGGATGACTGAGCTTCTCACCCTTTCTCTAAGGGAGACGCCAGCCACCCTCCTGAGGAAACCCATTTCGGCCGCTTGTACCCTGGATCTCGTTCTTTCGGTCATGACCCAGCCTTCATGACCATAGGTGAGGGTAGGAACGAAAATTGCCCGGTAGATCGAGAGCTTTGCCTTCTGGCTCAGCTCTCTTTTCGTCACAACGGTGCGATAAACAGAAAGTAATACCGCACCGGCTGCTCCGATTCTCCGACCAATCTCACGCTCCATAGTCCCCTCACTCGCGAACAAAACCCCAAGGTACTTAAACTCCTTCACTTGGGGTAAGGACTCACTCCCTACCTGAAGAAAGCACTCCATCGGTTTCCTGCTGAGAACCATGGCCTCAGATTTAGAGGTGCTGATCCTCATCCCAGCCGCTTCGCACTCGGCTGCGAACCGATCCAGAGAGTGCTGAAGGTCACAGACCGATGACGCCATCAGGACCACATCATCTGCAAAAAGCAGCGATGAGATCCTGAGCCCACCGAACTGCAACCCCTCCCCGCCCCGACTACGCCTCGATATCCTGTCCATAAATATTACAAACAGGATTGGTGACAAAGCGCAGCCCTGGCGGAGGCCAACCCTCACCTGGAACGAGTCCGACTTACTGCCGAGAACCCGGACACAGCTCTCGCTTTGGTCATACAGAGATTGGATGGCCCTGAGAAGGAACCCCCTCACCCCATACTCCCGCAGCACCTCCCACAATTTCTCCCGGGGGACCCGGTCATACGCCTTCTCCAGATCCACAAAACACATGTAGACTGGTTGGGCATACTCCCAGGCCCCCTCCAAGATCCTTGCGAGAGTGAAGATCTGGTCCGTTGTTCCACGGCCAGGACGGAATCCGCATTGTTCCTCTTCAATCCGAGGTTCGACTATCGGCCGAACCCTCCTTTCCAGCACCTTGGAGTAGACTTTACCAGGGAGGCTGAGAAGTGTAATACCCCTGTAATTGGCACACACCCTCTGGTCCCCCTTTTTGAAGAGGGGAACCACCACACCCGTGTCTGCCACTCTTTAGGCACCGTCCCAGACTTCCACGCAATGTTGAAGAGGCGTGTCAACCAAGACAGCCCCTCCACACCCAGAGCTTTCAGCATTTCTGGGCGGATCTCATCAATCCCTGGGGCTTTGCCGCTGTGGAGTTGTTTGACTACCTCAGCGACTTCCACCAGGGAAATTGACGACAATCCCCCATCATCCTCTAGCTCTGCCTCTACCACAGAGGGTGTGTCAGCTGGATTTAGGAGTTCCTCAAAGTGCTCCTTCCACCGTTCTATTTCCACCCCATTTGAGGTCAACAAAGTCCCACCCTTACTGTAAACAGCTTGGATGATTCCTCGCTTCCCCCTCCTGAGGTGGCGAACGGTTTTCCAGAAGCACCTTGGTGCCGACCGAAAGTCCTTCTCCATGTCTTCTCCGAACTTCTCCCACACCCGCTGCTTTGCCTCTGTCACGGCAGAGGCTGCCGCCCTTCGGGCCCATCGGTACCTTGCAACTGCCTCCGGAGTCCTCCGGGATAACATATCCCGGAAAGACTCCTTCTTCAGTCGGACGGCTTCCCTGACCCTCGGTATCCACCAGGGTGTTCGTGGGTTACCGCCCCTTGAGGCACCTAAGACCCTAAGACCACAGCTCTCCGCCGCAGCTTCAGCAATGGAAACTTTGAACATTGTCCACTCAGGCTCAATGCCCCCAGCCTCCACAGGGATGCCCGAAAAGCTCCGCCGGAGGTGTGAATTGAAAGTCCGTCGGACAGGGGCCTCCTCCAGACGTTCCCAATTTACCCGCACTACGCGTTTGGGCTCACCAGGTCTGTCTAGAGTCCTCCCCCATCCCCTGACCCAACTCACCACCAGATGGTGATCAGTTGACAGCTCTGCCCCTCTCTTCACCCGAGTGTCCAAAACATACGGCCTCAGATCAGATGAAACGATTATAAAATCGATCATTGACCTTTGGCCTAGGGTGCTCTGGTACCACGTACACTTATGAGCATCCCTATGTTCGAACATGGTGTTTGTGATGGACAATCCATGACTAGCACAGAAGTCCAACAACAGACAACCACTCTGGTTCAGATCAGGGAGGCCGTTCCTCCCAATCACGCCTCTCCAAGTATCTCCGTCATCACCCACGTGTGCGTTGAAGTCCCCCAGCAGAACTATGGAGTCCCCTACTGGAGCCCCATACAGGACTCCATTCAGGGTCTCCAAGAAGGCCGAATACTCCGAACTCTTGTTTGGTGCATATGCACAAACAACAGTCAGAGTTTTCCCCCCCATCACCCGCAGGCATAGGGGGGCGACCCTCTCGTCCACCGGGGTAAACTCCAACGCAGCGGCGCTCAGCCGGGGGCTTGTGAGTATCCCCACACTCACCCGGCGCCTCACACCCTGGGCAACTCCGGAGTAGGACAGAGTCCAACCCCTATCCAGGAGTACGGTTCCAGAACCGAGACTGTGCATAGAGGTAAGCCCCACCAGATCTAACTGGTAGCGCTCCACCTCCCGCACAAGTTCCGGCTCCTTCCCCCACAGAGAGGTGACATTCCACGTCCCCAGAGCCAGCCTCTGCCGCCCGGGTCTGGTTCGTCGAAGCCCCTGACCTTCGCCGCCACCCATGTGGCAGCGCACCCAACCCCACTGGTTCCTCCCACAGGTGGTGGGCCCATGAGATGGAGAGAGAGGTGCCACGTAGCTTTTTCGGGCTGTGCCCGACCGGGCTCCGTGGCAAACCCGGCCACCAGGCGCTCGCTGACGAGCCCACCGTCTGGTCCCTCGATCTCTTCCTCGTTTTTCCATAGGATTTTTGAACCATTCTTTGTCTGGCCCCTCCCCTGAGACCACTTTGCCATGGGAGACCCTACCAGGAGCACAAAGCTCCAGACAACACAGCCCTCAGGTTCATAGGGGCACACAAACCTCTCCACCACGATAAGGTGATGGTTCCGGAGAGGCAAATGTCAACAATTAGGGAGAACTAATATCAGCAAAAAAACTAAATTTAAATTTTAGAGCACTACTGCACGTTACATTATATTCTGACTGTTCAGAACCATTTTAATTCTTTCCCCAGTTTGGTAACCACAGATTTTTAGTTGCTAATAAGCAAGCATTTGTAAAGTAGCCTAACATCTACCAAACATAGTATAATAGCTAAAAAGCAACCATGATGTAGATGATAAGATGTCCAGTAGGGTTCATGCCTTTGTTTCCAGAGATACTGTAGGTCATTGTGTATTTTGCCTAGCTTAGCAAAATGACTGGAAGCTTCTTCAAAAGTGAAAAAAGTGAGAATACCCTGTAATTTTCAGCGTCACAAATCATAAAACTCTGAGGACTCCTGACGATGATATGAACTGCCATCAAACAGAGAGTTAGAGAGTTAGTCAAGACCAGACCCTAAACGATAACAAGTAATAGCAAGCTAATGCTAATCAGTTTTTTAGCTTATTCATTTCCCAGTTCTGAAACCAGTGAGATTGATCGCAATCGCCATGGGCGGCACTAAACTCTGCACGGAGCCGCTGCGAAACGGCCACGGGAAAGAACTTGCTATGGTGGAACGTGTACGTTCAAAAGTTTGTTTTAATCGTGTGAAAGAAAACTCAGATAGTCTAGTTAGCTGTCTCTATTTACCCTGCAAAGATCTGAGAAGCATTAACCATATTCCTCAAAAATCAACCTAGAGAGTTAAGGTTGACATTTTTGCTTAATTGTTAGCTAACAAGGATAGGAAGGGTATCCTATATTAAAGGAACAATTCAATGTTTTATTAAATCATCTTTCTCTCTGTCTTCTATAAATTTAGATGAGAAGATGGATGTCAATTTCATCTCTAAGTGTAGCTACAGACATAGGTCCAGTGTGTTAAGCCTTAAGCACATGGACTGGAAGCAGGGGAGAAGTGATAGCCTAGCGCCATCAAAATAGAATAAAATGCCTTCCAACAACTCCAAAGCTGTGGTTAGTTTTAGCAGTGGTTAGCTTTGGAGCTATTTGTTGACCAGCTACTGCTGGGCATAGTGACTGCATCTCAAAACTACTGTCCACATTGAGGAGTTGCAAGGTTTGAGTTAGCGGTTGGTGGGTGCATTTACTTTCAGTTTCACTTTTGATGGATGGCTAGCTGTGTCCCCTTGCTTCCAGTCCTTTTGAGAAGCTAGGCAAACCATGCCCTGGATGGATAGAACAATCAGAGATGAAACTGATATCAATCTTATCATCGGACTCCGGGGAAGACCGAGAATCAGAGGATTTCCAGAAATGTCACACTATTGCCTTGAATGTGCTTCAAACACAGCCGAACCAAAGTGCAGAGAGATCACATTACAAGAAGTTTATCAAAGAAACATTATCAAATTGACCAAAGAGTGTGAAAATCAGATCTACAAGTTAAACAGACGCACAGACACTTACATCAGAGTTAAACTTCAGCTGGCAGACGTTGCATGAGATGACCTGTTTCTTCCTGGGTATAAAGGTAACGCCAAAGGTGTGGTTGATGACGGCTTTCTGCACCGGGTCCATCTGCAGGATTCACACAGAGGTCAGAGATCCCCAGCCTGCTCAGGAATGGCTGAACAGTGATGACAGTCTTGCTTCTTGTCTCTTTATCACAGTCAGTCTGTAACGCCTGCAGCTACAACACCCTGTCACTGTTACTGTCCCTCACACACACACACACACACGCACGTGCACAACACACACACACACACACACACACACACACACACACACATTACCGTGTTAAAGTTTGGGAACAGTCCGACTGGTGATGTTGTCTCGACAGGAAACGTCAGGAACGGTTTCATCATCACCGAGGGACCATTGGCACCAATTAGCCCCGGCAATGCCCCGCCCACTGCACCACACCCACCTCCTGGAAACAGAGAGAGAAAGAGTTGGAATCATTGATTTCTAATAACTGAGCTCATGACACTAATATTGATTTGTGTGCTTTTTAGTTCCTGGTCCATGACTGGAAGTAATTGGTTGTCTGTTTAACATAAAAAAAGAAGATATCCTACTTCAATGCCTTGACATCAACAAGATATTTTTAATACTTCAGATGTTCTTACAGAGAGAGAGAGAGAGAGAGAGAGAGAGACATCTGTCTATATTAATGAAACACTTTGTGATCCCACAAGTGTACTTTCTGGTTGAAATTATAAAATAATTTCCCAGGGCGAAACCAATGTTAAATGTAACATTTCAATTGACTGTACAGACAGGAACAATACGTTTTCATCTTTTTCAATGGTTCATACTACGATCCCCTCTTTCTTCAGAAATATTGCAATTAAAGGTGGGTTTGAGAAGACATTTTATCAATCCAGGCAATGAAAATACATTTGAAGACAACCACTGCTGGATAACATGAAAAACTACAAGAAGACCTCCGCCGCCAAGGCAATTTTGACTGCTGAGAAATTGTTTTTCTATTATTCCAACACCACATGAATGCGGCACAAACGCCCTATCTCTCAGTGTTAACAAATGTGAAAAATAATTTGTGTATCCGCCCTGTGATTATGATCCATTTCACGTTTTTAGGTTCTTCTTGCTCTATAGACCCTTCCACCAAGTTTTATTTAAATAAGTCCAGCAGTTTTTCCGTAATCTTGCTTGACTAAAAAACCAACAGACCAACAAACGGACAAACCCAACCAAAAACATAGCAGAAATAATTTCCAAACTTTTTAGTCTATATCCTTCGCATTCCACTTCCGGGATAGCTCCGGTGCTGCAGGAAATGAAGCCGGATGCATGTATTGTCTGTTTCCTTCTGCTTTCTTTGTGTTGGAACAAAGATTCGGTGGTTTCATTCCTATACCATGGTTACCTGGTCCTCGGATCTCTGCATGGTAAATTGAGACAGCTAGACTATCTGTCCAATCTGAGTTTTCTCTTGCAAGACTATTTTGCAGTGGCTCTTTGCGGAGTTTAGCACCGCCCACGATGATTTTGATTGGTTTAAAGAAATGCCATTAAACCAGAGCACGTTTTCCTCCCATCCCCGAATGCTACAGTATTTGGAGTAGCCAGACTCTCCTTCAGCGTCTTTTGGAGGAGGGTCTGGCAAATCAAGACTATTTACTTTCTGACTATTTCTCTAAGGTTTGAGTAGGACACAGATGAAGTTTTGCTATAAAAACAGATTTATTACGTTTTCAAACAATCAATTGGACCAGTAACCATTTGTTTTACAGTAAGCAGGTCACGTATAATATAGGCTACACTTACAGTCCACTGAAGTCTGATCTCCAAATTTAATGTGAGGAGGTGTTACATATATTTTATATATACAAACCATACTCTATCCGTGTATGTTTATAGTCATAGCTTGTCACTCTGCAGTGAATTATTTCATAACAACAAAGTGTGGGTGAAAACACTGAGAGCAATTGAATCAGCTCTGACAGAGAAGGAGGAGGAGGAGGAGAAGTTTTTGATCTTATTGATTTTGTCAATCTATCCAAGTTAAGTTAGATCAACCCAATCTATGGGAAAATGCTAACTTGCTAGCTTGATAGCATCAAAATGGCTCCATAGGAGGTGTGTCTTGTCAAGGCTGGCTTACCCCGTTGGGAAATTCACGCAGAACCGTCATAACTCTGCTGTCCTTACGTTAAGCCCTCCCACCAGCTCTATACACCATGTGATTAGCCTGACCAGAATTTGTTTTTTTCCAGATTGAAAGCCAACGGAGAGTTCAGTCAGTCAGCCATCCAGCCTAGAAATCTAGACTGACCCTAGATGAAAATTACATTTGCTGCCGACAGGGTGCGATTTCTAGGCTAGATGGCTGAGTGAATGAACTGGATTGAGAGGTTTGGTTTTAGGGCCAGGCCAGCTGTCTGTGTTTTCAGACTGACTTATCATCTCAACCCATTCTAAATGCTTTATAACCAATATTAACCCATGCTTTGTGTGCAGAGTATGAGGGCGTGCCAAGCTAGCAGCTATGCGAGCATTGGAGCAGTTGGTGAACAGTGTTTTCTGTTGGAGATGGTAAATCCCTTTGGGGTCAACTTTAGTTTTTTATACTTTGTAAAGCTGTAACATGCACAAAGAATATATTAAATACAATAAAAGGAAAGGGGGAAGGCCAAAAAGCATAATATGAGCACTTTAATCCATTGCGGAATGTATTAAATCCAGTTCTAACCCTTGCTGATGAGGATAGACAGTTTTAAATGTGTGTTTTAAATGTGATTGAGAGGTTTGGTTTTTGTACTCGTGTTTTTTGTTAGGCGTGTTTGTGTTTTCCAACTGACTTTAAGATAGCTGCGAATTAGCAGTGTGCCATGATTCTATTATAGCAGAGCTATGAGTCATTGTCTACATTTATCACTACAGCTCATTATTAAGTCCAGAAAAGCATGACTCAACACAGAGCTGTAATCAAACACATGGAGCTGGACACACAACAGCTCAGATCACTGTCATTGTGTTGTCATTAGCTAGGATATTATTTATGATTATAAATACAGATTAGTGTCTATTTAAAGATGGTGTAATGTGTCAGCTTGCTGGACCTGCCAAAATAAATGTTCACTTTCAATATTACAGTCACGTAATGCTAGTAAACTGCATGCTGTCATAAAAAACTGCATTCACTTTAAAGCAGAAAATTATTCATTAACCTATTACGTCTTATGTTATGTTATGTTTTTAGCAGTATTTAGTATTTCCTAGTAGTTCCCAAAGTCAGTTTGACTTGCAGTTTGTATCCTATCATGTTGGTACATAACATGTGACAACATCACGGAGCATAATAAACCGACTAAGTATATCTTTTCACTTTTATCAACTTATAAGTTAGTCCTTCATGTTAAACATTGCAATGTGGAACAGAGAAACTCCTGCAACCTCCTGAGAGACCAATAAAACCACCTCAAGAATTCACCATAAACGTCCCATGGCATAACCATTTTGTTGAGGATTTCCCCCAGCCTGCCTATGGTCTCCCAGTGGCTGGAAATGGTGATAGGTGTAAACCAAGCCCTGGGTATCCTGCTCTGCCTTTGAGAAAATGAAAGCTTAGATAGGCCGATCTGGAATCTGCCACTTATGAGGTCATAAGGGGAAAGGTTATTTCCCATTTCTCTTCTTTGCCTACCCAGAGAATTTGGCCTGGCTATGAGAAAGAGAGAGACATCATGGCTTGTAGACAAGCAAAGCATGTCAGTTGGTCAAGGCCACACCCCCAGTCTCCACCTCGCACCTCTTCTCTCCTCCTCAATAGCATTTAAAGCTACAGACCCAGAAATGACGCATACTAAGGAAAGCTCATTGTGGGACAGGCTCTAGTGGCTGTAATTCTGCACCAAGGCTGAATTTTGTGAAAGAGACTTCAGATACAGTATTAGGGGACCCCTAAGGCCTATATAAAAGCGTCCAAAAAGCACCATGTCATGGGACCTTTAAAAAAAACAGAACCCTTTGAAAGACCACTCACACAAAACAAGATCCGACTGAACCTCATCAAGGACTACTGAATCCATAACACGAAACACTTTAAATATCCAAGAGAACCACAGGAACTCCCTTAAGTAACTTGGACACTTTCTCAAGAAAGATTATACCATGACCTTTGGGGCCCCCCAAAGGTCTGGTGGGAGGGAGTATCTGATGCTGTTCAGCAATCTATCATGAACCCTAGTGATGCATTAAACCTCCTGAAGCACCACTCAAACCACTGCAAGGACCATTTGAACCACCTTAAAACTCCCTAGAAAGACATGTCAGGACATTCTGAAGCTCCTTTCAAGCATGCAATGCAAACCTGAACCTATCCAGACATCAGGAACTGTATGTGTGAATGCAAATGTGTGTAATGTCCTATTGAGCCCATGTGTAGAGCAGGTCATTGTCACGGCGAGCAAGTAGGCGTGTTGTTGACATTTCTATCGTGCAGCTAGTGTGAAACAGATAACATACACTGTCTAACTGGAGAGAGGACGAGATTCAGAAACGTCTGTAAGTGAGAGCCGATGCCAAAATCGTCAGACAAATTCAGGGCACGGAAAGATACTTTGTGACCAAATTACAAACCCAACTACATGACAGCAGTGTAATTTGCGTCATGTCTTCCCTCATGCACGCTCCACCCAGGCGACACCCCTTGCTGAAACAAAAAATAAATCAAGAGTATTTCCAGTAAGTGAGAATGCGTCTGACACAGACAATTTTGTTTTTTGCGTTACATGTGTGAAAGGACAACTGATTTTTGGTCTTTATTTGTCACTGTACTTAATTTTGTCATTTTTACAATGTAAATGTATGACAAAGAAAAGAAAGTCATGATTAGTATGGAGATTTGGAGATATATGTTTCAGTGATGTGTGTGTGATAAATGGCGTGGTGACAGGGTCACCGTAACCCTGTCTTTCTGTCCTGAGATCTGTTTACAACACACACACACACACACCCACACACACACACACACACACACACACACACACACACACAGTAGCCCTCCCCTTCTGTCTTACAGTAAGTTGCTGATCTAAGAAGCTGCTATAAATATTGCTACACATCTGCTACTGCATTTACATGGAGACCGTTAATAAATCAGCATTGAAAATGGCCAACAACAAAGTAACGGGCGAGACAGTTTTATTTCAGGCTGTCTGTGATACAGCTTGAAGATCTGTAAAATCTGTAAACAAACTAACACACTCAGTTTAAAGTTTCTCCACAACTTTCTTAAAACGCGTTGCCATCTGCAGTCTGCAAATCTGAAGTATTTAAAGTAACAAAAGTGCTAAGAAGTTTCAAACTTAAACAGATATTGAAACTGGAACAGACCAGTTTACTAGCTGAGTGGTGTAAATCAAATCACATACAAGGAATTTGCCTTGGGGTTTTGTATGTGCAAGATGGTCACAATATACATAGTAAGAATAAAGTAACTAATGCAAAAGTCAGTCTTTGTGTTTTCTCTATTTTGAGTTAACCATCACAAGCTGTTTTTTAAACTGAGCCGAAGAGGGTTACCTAACATTAGATCAAATTAGAATCCCGGCTTCAATCACAGGATGCAAATCAAATGGGGGGATGTATTCTCTACTCCTTCTGGTGTTGGTACTGAAGTCCGTCGGGGGGGCATACTATCACCGGCCCTCTTTTATATTTACATAGATGACCTGTCTGACCAGCTAAGAGTGTAAAACAGGATGTATGGTAACATGCTAGTGAACCATCTTATGTATGCTGATGATTTGGCTGTTGTTTCTCCTATGAGTGCTGCGTTTCAGGAGTTGTTAAATATATGTTCCAAATATGTTTCAGGAGTTGTTAAATATACGTTCCGATTATGGGGTTAAATTGGGTGTGAAATATATACTAAAAAGAGTTTGATCATGATCTGTAGCGTGAAAGGGGATAAGGACTTTATTTTTCCATCTTTTCATTTGTCACGGCAAGTGTTAACTGCTTGTTGTAAAAGAAGTACTTGGGTCCCATCTTAACGGATCAAATGTCAGATGATGATGACATGTATAGGCGGCGCCGCATGTTATATATACAAGCGGATATGCTTGCCAGGAAGTTTTCAAGGTGTTCCGATACTTTCAAGATAAACATCTTTAAAGCATATTGTGCTGCTTTTTACATTGCCCTCTTGTGGGTCAAATTCAAAAAGGCAAGCTACAACGAGCTGCGAGTTGTCTATAATGATTGTTTGCGCATACTATTCAGAAAACCAAGGTGGTGTAGTGCAAGTGAGTTGTTTTGTCAAGCTGGAGTTATTAAATTCTCTGCTTTACTGCGGAATCTAATGTGTAAACGTATTGGTTGCCTGAACTCTTCTTGTAACTGTCATTTTACAGCTGATTGACCCAAGGGTCAGTGCCAGTCACCCTCATGGGATTACTGGTATAACTGTCTTCTTTAATTTGTATCTGTCATTTTTAATTGTACTGTATGTTGTTTACTGTACTGTATGTTGAAATGGTCCATAAATTCATTGTAAACTCTTTCTAATTCGAAGTGTCCAGTTTCCTGCTGGTCAGTCCAGTTTTATCTACTGAGGTAAGATTTATGATTGTGACTGCAGCCATGCATGTCTGGCATTCACACCTCACTCTAACACACACACACACACGCACACACACACACACACACACACACACACACACACACACAATAAAGATGTATGAAGGAAAATCTTACACAGTGGCCGGCTGTACCGTCAGCTGCAGACTGAAGCTCCTGTAACTGATCTGACATGTAGGCTCTGTCCCATCTGTCATAAACCACCCCCATAAGGTAGCCAATGGCAGTGGTTGCTAAGAAGTGTGTCTGATATTTAATCACTCACATCCCCCCGGTTTATAAATCTAAATTGGACAAACCTTTCAGTTATTTGCACGACCTGGCACACAGACCGTCGCTGGTGTTTCAAACAGGTTGAAAACATATTTGTAGCGATCGAGGGTGTGGAGATGAATGCACTGATCAGCCAATATGCATCTCAGCAGCTTTTTTAAAGACCTAACCCTCCAGACAGGTACTCTGGAGTTATAATTTGTCAATCAGCTGCATGTTTGTTTAAGTTAGGAACAAATGAAAGGACATGAAAGGAAAAAAACTCTCAAAAATTCTTTTGAGGTGGACTGCCAAAATAAATCTGTGTAAACAAGAAGCAAGACTACACACATACACACACAATCACAGTGCCAGGTAAGTATACATCTACTAAAACCTGCACATGGCAACCAGCTGGCGATAAAAACTTGTGTTTCAACTGCAGTACTATTCTTATGAGCCAAAGAGCAAAAGCCAAACACACCCACTGTGTGAGTGTGTGTGTGTGTGTGTTTATGTTTGTGTGTGTGTTTGTGTTTATGTTTGTGTGTGTGTGTTTATGTTTGTGTGTGTGTGTGTGTGGTGTGTGTGTGTGTGTGTGTGTGTGTGTGTGTGTGTGTGTGTGTGTGTGTGTGTGTGTGTGTGAAACAGTTAACACTCTAAATATGTTGAAGCAGATATCAAAGTATCTCAGTCGTACCAGTGTATTACTGAATGATGATAGGCATGAAGTAGGTAAATCAACATGGCTCTTTCGTTGAACAGACTACAGCTTTAACACGTTCACTTTAAATCTGTGCAAATGTTTCTGATCAGTAGTAAGACGAGTTGACAGAACTGAAAGAGCCAAAAAAAATTCAAAAATAGAGGAACATATTATAACTTTTTAGCTGTGTTGCACCATTCAGTTTCATACAAGAGAGTAATGTCATAGAAAAACAGGAGTCCGTGCAACAAATTAACTGAATAAACTGTGTGAATTTATTTTCCTGTTAACGACCGGGCTAATTTAAAGTTGCCTGACATTTATAACCCGCTGGCTCCAATCCTTTATAAAGTAAAACAATCAACAACACAGGGTGAATAAGTTAAAGTCCTGCAATCAAAAATAAGTGTAGAAGTATTAGCAGAAAACTCTAACAGTACTCATTGTGTAGCAAAAATAATATAATATAAATATTGTTATATATTACATAATTTAACTATTGTCACTGATGCATACAAGTGTAAGCAGAAACGTTCATCTTTTAAATAAATGTTATGGATAAAAATTAAATGAAGAATTATATAAAAGCATAAAAAGAAAAGATATTAGCTTAAAACACATGAGCAATATGTGTTAGTTCCCTCTTAGTGTTAGTGCACTGACTGTTCAATCTGTTTTTAATTCAAGTGAACCGACTGTGTCTTGTTGCTGAATTAAGACAAATGAAATATTCTGCATATTCTCCCCACAATGATAGATTTTTTTTGCATGAAAAATTACTAAAATAAAATGACTTGAGAAGGATATTTTTGCAAAAACAAATGCATCATCATTTAATGATCATATGTTTTGTTTAAAAGAAAAATGAATTAATGAAATAAATAAAAAGCTGGTAAAAAGTAAAAAGTAACATTTGCCACTGAAATGTAGAGGTACCTCAACATTGATACAGGTGTAAGTTGTACCTTCTGAACAGGAGAAGTCAAACTTTCAAAACTGTCAAATACATTTTCATCTTATCCCATCAATGGGTAAAAATGTTGAACAAACCAGTAACACACACACACACACACACACCACACACACACACACACACACACACACACACACACACACACGCAGAAACATACATAGCTGTGGAAACTAATGGGAGCCGACTCAAAAATCAAACACGCAAACAAATTTGTCAGCACTTACATTTAAGCACAATATTTGTAATAATGCACAGCCGTGCAAAGTAGACCACTTACGTATTAAGTCTATTAAACAACCCAACTGTTTATAAAATAGTTCAAATCAGGATCTGCTACAGTAAATGCAATAACATTAAATCAAAATCATTCTGATCTGCTACTCATTGAACCACAACCTGCTCATGGTTTGGACAGGCTACTTTGTCCACAGAATAACAGTGATACGCTTTCTTTATCCTCTCCTACTCTGGAAAGAACTCCAAACTGTAGATTTCGCCTGTAGTTCTTTTAATCAAGTGAAGACCTTCAACATTGGCTGCCTTTCTTAATCATCATCTAAATTGACTAGCTGCATGAATTTGATCGTGTTTGTTTTTTTGTTTTAAGTCTTCTGATTTAACCGGTTTTTTTTTTATCTGACCGTTTTACTTTTTTAGTTTGTTTACCCTTTTAACTGTTTTGTGTACACTGTGAAACTAATTTGCTCGAATGTGCTATACAATGCTCGCCTTGACCTTGCCTTGCCTTCCTATTCACTCTAATTGATGCACTAGTTCTAACTTGTGATAAGTGTGATGGTAATCTGTCAACATTGTGCACCAAGCTTATCATCCATCTGCTCCTTAATCGCGTTCCTCAGGTAGCATGTCACATGGTGCTGTTACGAACCAAAGAGAATCCAAACTACGCCACTCTAGTGAATGCAATGTGAGCTGTTCGCCACAGAGTGGTGGTGAAGGGTGTGTGGCGATGAGATGATGGCAGTTTTTTGATTAAAGGTTCTACCTGAACCAGTAGCCTTTTTTTCTTTATCTCGATCCAGATTTACTTTACTTTGTTTCTCCCCTTCTGTCTGTATGTGTTCTACTGTACTCTAATCTGTCCTCTACTGTACTCTAATCTGTCCTCTACTGTACTCTAATCTGTCCATCCACTGTACTCTAATCTGTCATCCACTGTACTCTAATCTGTCATCCACTGTACTCTAATCTGTCATCTACTGTACTCTAATCTGTCATCCACTGTACTCGGACTGTCTCTGAGTAGCCTATGGTGTCTGCTCATGTCTCTACGAACCAAAGAGCAAAATCCAAACCACCCACTACTCACTGTTGTTTGTGCATGTGTGGTGTGTTGTGTGTGTGCTGTGTGTGTTGGTTGTTGTTTGAGGTAATGTGTGTGTGTGTGTGTTGATGTGAGTGAGTGAGTGAGTGTGTATCAGGTGACTGGAATAAGAGTGGCATGTGTCATCACTATCTGAACCCACAAACCCTGAGCGTCAGGTGTGGTGTGGTGGTGTGTGTGTGTGTGTTGTGTGTGTGTGTGTGTGTGGGGTGTGTGCTACTCCTTCTTAATCCCCTGCTGCCATTTCTTCCACAGAGAAGAAACTCTATCCCTGGGGACGAGAGAGTGTGAGAGAGAGAGAGAGAGAAAGACAGAGAGAGAGAAAAAGAGAGAGAGAGAGAGAGAGAGAGAGAGAGAGAGGAGAGAGGAGAGGAGAGAGAGAGAGAAGAAGAGAGAGAGAGTGAGAGAGAAACACACAGAGAGAAACAAGAAGAGAGAGACCACTGTGACCGAAATTAAGAAAAACGTTGACAATGTTGAATGTTGAAAATGTACCGACCGATTGAAAACAGCTTGGTCATAGGAAGGCTGAACAGGCTATCAGGGGGCAGGCTGTGTTCACTGTCATAAACGAGAGGTTGAGACCGAATCTCACTTCTTTCACTGTGAGGATTTGAGAGGTGTTCTTAGAAAAAATAAACAACATGCAGTTTATTCTGAGTTTTTTAATCTCCATGATCTCCATGATCCATGATCCCTAACCCTAACTGTGACTTTGTGGATGACAACAGTCAACCAGCTCAGTGGTAAATGTTTGAGGAATTACACATACAAAGAAATTACAGCTGCCCACGTTATTCATTGTTATTTAATGCCTTTATGTATTTGATACGACGGAGAGAGAGAGAGAGAGAGAGGTTGAGGTTTAAAAGTCCCTTTATGGACCATTTTCAGATTACAAAATAACTCACAAAAAAAAGACAAAAAAAACCAAAATAGACAATTACAACAATACAAAAAAAGACATTCCATTTAAAACCTGAGGGACCAACTCCCCCCCCTCTCCCACGGAGCAAAAGCACCCCTTTACAGCCCACACATTACCAAAACCCCCCAAATGTCCATCAGTGGTAATAAGAGTGTTCAACCTCAGCGGGCCCTGACAAAACCCTTCAGCATTGGTTGCGGCTCCACAGAGAGAGAGGAGAGAGGAGAGGAGGGAGAGAGAGAGAGAGAGAGGGAGGGAGAGACGACCACACACATATTTACAGATTATATTGGAGGATTAAAGTTTAAATAACTCTGCTGCATTTACTTCTGTGTGTGTGTGTGTGTGTGTGTGTGTGTGTTGTGTGGTGTGTGTGTGTGTGTGTGTGGTGTGTGTGTGTGTGTTTTTGCAGTTGTTGGATCATACCGTCTCCTGTTAGACAGAGCTCAGAGTGTGTGAGAAAGAGACACTCACAAAACCAGCTGGTACCCAAAAGCGGTCTTTTCTTTACGGTGCTGTGTTACCCACGGTATATTACTGAGTTAGCGTTACCCGGAGGTCACATAGACAATAATTAAATTTACAATAAGATATTAAGTTACTGATGCATTGTTGCATTTCAAGTGTTGCATATGTAACTTAGCTTACTTTGGATGTATGGTGAGCTAAACCAGGTATCACTGTCACTGTGTCAAGAGCCAAAGAATTAAAAGATTGATGTAGCAACCAACATAGTAATAATTAATGTAACGCATTTCATGAAACCCACGGACGCTTTACAAAGGTAGAGGGGGACAAGTGAAAAGACAATAGTAGGCCAAGACAAACACAGACTAAGGAATAACACGTCCACGCTATATGGAAGGGGGGACGTAATTTAATCTAGGCTACTGACGTACAACCACGTTGCCCATTGTAAAGTTATTTTATGAATGAAATAGACATATTACATACCTGAGGGCAAATTCTGGGATGTTTTCTAACCATTTTCAACCCTGTAATTGTCTCCATATGTTGAAAGCCTGAGTGTTTTTGCCTGTTGTCTTTCACTTTCCCTTTTAACTTTTACGTTGTTCTTCATTTAATTTCCTTCTTTCTTTATGTGATGGCCCTGTCCCAGTGTCAGCAATAACTACAGCCGACAACTTCTGAAATAATTAGGCATATATAAAGAATTGTCCTGCAACCCTTTACCTGGCTGGGTACACTAAGACAGGCTTTACCGGATATACGCCAAAATCTGTGAAAGACTAATATCAGATGTTTCAGTTGTTTGCCGTGTGATGACCCCCCCCCCCCCCCCCCCCCCCCCAATCTGCCTGCCTATCATGTTCTGCTCCTTTTTTCCAGGTACTGTACCTGGCCAACTGGGCCTGGTTTACAGAAGACATAAAGGACTCCCCCTCTGGGAGTTTCATTCTCTCTCAGCTGGGCCTGCTGCGTCCATCCACCATTTTGTTTTTTGTCTGGTTTGCTGCACCATACAACACACATCAAACCATATTCACCCATTCAAACATGGCAAAGACGACTGATGTCTTATACACGTCCACACCACACCTTTACACTTTTGTTGAGTTAAGTTGTGTTATTAGTCTATTTGGTCAAATAAACTACTTTTTGATTAATTTATCTGTGCGTTACCTCCCCTTTGTTGCCGGCCTTGAGCCAAATGCTAGCAGCCAAGTCTGCACAAAATTGATCACCGGCGATCTCCGCCCGTTGCATACCGGTTAGATTTGTGTCCAACTTGATCCCGACTTGCTCTGACTTCATGCACACGTAGGCAACGATAATCTCACAAGATCAAGGTGGCCGCAGTTCTGACACACACAGGCAGCGCAGTTTCTTTTCAAGACCGCAAGACACAGGCGAACCCGGAGCATGGTGGGAAACGCCAGCCTCTCAGCTGATTCAACAGCTGATTGGTTCAGAATCGACTCAACATGATGACGTTTCATGTAGAGTTTTTATTGATTTTGAATTGGAGGGATTTTAATTGCCACTTGTCCGATTTAAAGGCTTATTCTGTGCAAACCGCATGTTGTGTGGCTGATAGTTACGTTTAGAAGTCAGAGAGAATCAGTTCAGATTACGGATCATATGCAGTGTGTCGTTAATTAAAATCAGCAACAGATCGCATGTAGAGCATTTTGAGAGCTACTCTGTCATCATTAAAACAACTGGGGACTTGTACAAGTTGATATATGGGTCTGATCAAATTTTATTTCATTTAATCAGACCACAGTGTTTCTGACACTTCCGGTTCAGCCTGAAGCTGCCGGAAAAACGGCTGCAAACTGTCTGACTTCACCGCAGCTTTTTGTCACCACCCACGGGTGCTGCCGCCTGCTCTTGTCCACTTTACAGGGAGGCGCAGTTCATCTCAAACAAGCCCACTGACTCCAGCAAACACTGACCAACCAGCAATAAGGCTGCATTCACACCCAATTAGGTGTTGCGGTGAAAATGGCAGTCCTCCAATTCATTTGAACAGGGGTGCATTTAGGGCGCTGCGAAAAGAATTATCTCCCTACGTACAACTGACTTTTTGCTCCAAAGAGGAGGAAGTGGGTACGAGTGGAGACTTTACGGGCCCAGTTGTGCTTCTTACAGTACAGTGACATAATCCCTCACTGGCTTCCCACTGCAGCTGAAATCATTGCAGCTTGAGATGATGCCTGGAAGAATGCAGGGTATTAATTCACCAGTGATCCTACTGGGAGGAGAACCCGTCTTACTACCTTCATCTGCATCACACATTCCTTGTCCACAGAGAGGGAGAATGACATGGAGTGGTTCTGCTGACGGCAGCATAAGACATCACACTGCATTATTATTATGCAGAGAAACACTCACATTAGCATAACAAGCCTGTATGTGTGTGTGTGTTTAAGTAGGTCACGTTCAGATCCTTCTTCATCCAAAATAACACACACACACACACACACACACACACACACGCACATACACACACACACACATACATACACACACACATACAGTGTATAAGACCAGATATATGAAAGCAGACATCAGAGCGCCAGTCTGTGTCTCAGTAGAAAGAAAACAGCTTAATAACCTCATTTGAACGGAACCAACATATGTTAAACTATTGGACAGAACAAAGAACATGCCGCTGATTTAGCCATTCTTTGATTTAGCCTTTCCAGTAGCAGAGATAAAAATGCAAAATCTGTCTGCATATCTGACCAGTAGATTAAAAGATATCTCTTGCTCTTAAAACATATCTACTCAGGATCTAAGTTTGTTTGTTTTTTAAACATTTTTATTCCAGCATGTTTAGCATGGGCCTGGCAAAAATAATGGAAACAGCACAAGACAGGTATTTTAGAAGGTATTTTATAAATAAATTAAAAATTAAAAAATGCAGCAGTGTTTCTTTATCTGATCTTTCCTTTTTTGGAAACATCTAAAAAAATGTAAACATAATATATCATTTTTGGTCACACCAGTAATGAAAACTTTCATATCTGTGTGTTAAATGAAACTAGATCTGACAGTGCAGGAAAGAAATTACAATGAACTAAACAAACTGGGACCAGTTTCACAAGGATAGACTTTGACCATAGTTGAGATCTATCTAGAATTCAGATAGATTACAGATACAGATAGACACAGATAGATTAACTTGCAATGGCGTCTTGGTGAATAAAAACTTTTTTCAGACTGAAAAACATGACTGACTATCGTCAAATCACTTTCTGTTCACTCCAGCAGAACAATTTTGCCTTGTGGAGAAATTCATCAGTTTCTGATTGTTACCATAGAAACATTACTGTTAGTTCAGAGTTAAGGCCTTTACACACCAGGGGGAGTGAGAAATAAACGACAAGAAAATGCTAAATATATTTTGGAAAGTATTTGCTTGGAAAATAAATATTTCTTGACTAATTCTTGACCCCAGAAATTCTTCCTACATTTAAAAGAGGATTAAGCTCTCAGTGCTGGAGGAACTGTGGGGAAAGTGATGCAAATTAAGTCCATATATTTTATTTATGCAAGTTATTAAACACATTTTGGCTAAAAGTCTTTTAGTTTTATTGATGCAGTTTTCAAAAAAAGTAATTAAAAGCAGAACATTTCTGGGAAAACGTCCAACTGGTCAAGGTAAAAATGATTCATTTGGAATATAACTATAGCAAATAGCAAAGAGCAAATAACAAAAAGTTGGAAAAAAAAACATAGATGAAATGAAATGGTAATGTATGCTTCAAGAAGCACAACTCATGGAGAAAGTGACTCACAAAGGAAGGATGTGGAAGATATGATTGAGGAAAAAGTGAATTTTAACTAACGTGTCCTCTTCTTTTCAAACAGACGGATGACTCTTTTACTGAACATGTGACCACCGCCTGTATGGATGCATGCTCGATCATGTCTGTGTGAACGTATGGCTGAATGCATGTGTTGTTCACGTGTAAGTGTGCATACATGTATGTGCCTAAATGTATTTAATGTACAAAAATAAGTCCAGTATCCAACCTGTTTGTAACATGTAATCACATTAATGTAATTACAAAAAACAAAACAGTCTTAAATCTCTTTGTGAAACTGGGGCCGGGCAACTGCAACCACAACAGACAACTGCACGCTCTACTACACATGAAGAACCAAGCAGACAACAGAACCTAAAGTTACAGTAAATTGGATTTGTATTAACTCATGTTTATGATTTCGTATTAGTTGGTTTCAGAGAAAAACAGAAAACCTCTAAAAGAAAAAGTAAGGGATAAAACTTTAAAAAAGGTTTAATTTGCAGAACTAAAAGCGGACAAGAGAAACAATTGTATGTGTGTTAGAAACAGACAAACACACACTGTGCTGAGATGATAAGCAGCAGTGTGTGGGTAATTACAGCAGTCACGCTATATCTATAATGAGAGGAATGTCAGACAGACAGGAGGTCTCGACCAATCGCATCCTTTATTTTCTCAATTTTATTATTATTTTATCAAATATTCAGTTTCTCCCAGGAATATTCTAGAAGTTCTCTGCATGTAAAGATCCCAATGTTCATTTAGCTGAAGATATTCCTGGAAAACGTCAGACTTTCATATATATCGCACAAAAGATAATCACATTTAAGAGTGAGCAAATAAAGAAAGAAGCAGCAGTGTTGTAGCGTTTGTATCAGAGAGACTATCCATAGCAGGCACATTTCCATCTGCACTTTATCAAGGTGGAAAAGTTGGAAAACTGAGTAGGGCTGCACAATATAGGTGGAACGTATACATCCAAAAGTTGTTTTAGTTTGTTTAGTCCACTACCGTACACAGTATACACAAAAGTTTGGGGTCACTTAGAAATTTCCAATGCACTCCATTAAAGACAGAACACCAGCTGATGTCAGTTGCATTGTTTTTTTAACCAGGGCAGAAGTTTTCAGATTACTTTATGTGCTTACATAATTGTAAAAGGGTTCTCTAATGTTTTTATAGTTAGTTTTTTTTTTTTTTATTATTATATCAGATTAGTAAACAGAATGGGCCCTTAGAGCAGTGGATGGATGGTTGCTGATAATGGGCGATGTATTGCATTAAAGATCAGCCCCCCACTCAGATCAGCTGGTACTCTGTCTATAACGGAGTGGAATGGAAATTTGTAAGTGACCCCAAAGTTTTGACCGGTAGTGTACATTGTTTTTTATCGTCATCGCGATATCAACTTGCATAATAAACGCAACGCTAAAGGCTGCAGCGTATCGCAATAGACACTCAGAAGTTTTTTTTGATAGTTGAAAGAAAATATCAATAGAAAACTACAATTTAAAATGTGTGTCTTTTACATTCAATTCAAATTTATAATTTCTTCAATAAAATAATGTTGGAAATAATTTCCTAAATCAAAAAGCAATGTGTATTTTAGCAGAGTAATGAAAGCAGCAGAAATGCCGAACTGAGTATACTTTAATATCTGTTTAAATATCGCAAGTAACATCTTTATCGCGGTATTCAACAACGTTATCATTCATGGTCCTCAGAGGATAAATCTTCCTGACTGCAGTGATCCCCTGACTTTTCAAAGCACCAGCATGAAGCTCATATTTGTGTTCTTTTATTTTAAAAAAAACCAATACAAATATATTGGTTTATGACCAAACACCATCAAACCTAATGCCATTCCCAACAGCCTCAGCTATTTACTGCTAATTAGTAAATGTTAGCATGCAATTCAACCTTGTTGTGAAAAGGGTATAAGATGTTAAATATTGTAAGCAGTATTCTCTGCTTAGTATCAGTAGAAATGTACTGATTGACTGTTCCAATAAACTGGAATAACACAACCACAAAGTAGAAAAAATCCCCAAGAATGTTTTTTGTGATGTGGATATAATTATAATCAACCTCTGATAAACAGCTGATAATATGTGTGACAGTGACAGTTTTCACATTGTGAGCTGAGAGTCTACAACCTCAGTTCAAGGATCGAGTCCAGGTCACAATCTGCGGGTCATGTAATCTCTACCACCCCCCCAAAAAAATCAAAAAAACAAACTCACATATAACTGACACAAAAACAACACTTGCATTAAAAACCAAAGTGGCTAAATGTGGAGCTCAAACACAAATTGACGGAAGACGGATTTCCTACCTCGACTCAGGAAACTACTCCACATCATCGACAGGGAGACAGCTGTCTCACCTCCTCCTCCTCTTCCTCCTCCCTCTCCCCTCTATCATCTGCTTCCCCAATAACAAAAAGCAAAGAAGAAGAAACCCAAACTAAACAGCAGAGAATCGCCACATGACTGTCTGTCTGTGTGAACGCTTGTGTGGATAGAGGATGGCGACCGACACACCGAGAGAGAGATACAGAGTGTACAGTGTATTTGAATCACTGAGGTGATGCTATTTAGGGTGAGCGGTGATGACAGCCACTCCGTCTCAATGGAACTCCCTTTTTCCCTGTCTCTCTATCTCTGTGTTGCTCACGCTCTATCAGCCAGTTCATGGCATCGTGATTCAAAGCAGAGGAGGATACAAGCTATCAGTTATTTCATTCGCAAGAACAAAATGCAGAATGAATATGTACAAGAATGAAAGGAAACAGACGAAAACAACAATAAAAAAACAACAACAAATAATTGAACAAAGGAATCAAGAAGGAACAACAGCCGGGTGTTAAAAGAGAAAGAGAAAAAAATCTGCAAATGTAGAAGAGAGAAAGACAAAAATAAGCATGCAAGTAAACTGCTAAATGATTCAAAACAAGAAAACAAGACTGGAAAACAAAAGTAATTCTCCACCAGTCATCTACAAGTCCTTCTCTTTCTCTAGAGCCAAGGGTTCACCAGTCCGACCAGTAGAGTGTCTACTTATCCAACCAGTCCTTACTATCTTTTCTATGTTTCATACCGTACCAACAACTTGTCTCCTGGCAGTACCAGTTTTAATCTTAACTTGTCCTACGAGAACTCTAGTTCTGTTAGCCCGGGTTTTTCTATACCTCATAGACACATAATATATTACACGTTGTTGTCTACTGGTCGGCGGTCACAGATGTGGGTCATGTTTGCAGCATCACAGGTTCAAATCTGGTCACATACAGTACTCCCATGCAACCTACACACACACACCTTCCCCCCCCCTCCCCCTTCTGAGGCTACCGCCACCACAGTACAGCACTATGAGAGTGTGAATCTGTCAGCAAGGTCTATTCATACACCGCTGAATACATCAACGCAAAACCACACATCAACACCTGCCCAATCTCTCCATTTCACAAACAACAATATGTGTCTATTAATAACATATAGTTGTCATTATGTACAAGGGATTAGCAGGACAATGTGTTGACCTTGATTAGCCCAGGAGAGCTAATTAGAGCTAGTCCACACACACACACACACACGCACGCACGCACGCACGCACGCACGCACGCACGCCGCACGCACACACACACACACTTTCACATGAAAACCAAATAAAGGAAGAGGTGAACTGCTGTGGACATTTCCACTGTGCTATAGAAACCAATCAGGAGCACTGAGGTTTTCATTAAAAGGAAACCTTAGTATAACTACATTTTACTCTGTGAAAAAATAAACTTCAGTACCCTCCCCAAAATGTTTCACACATTATATTCTTATTCATTATTGCTGGGGTACAATACCTTAGACATTCAAAGCACATTAGTCGTTTTGTCTTCAGTATATAAGCAACAACTCTGCACACACCAAATACTGAAAACTAAGTGAGGAGAGTAGCTTTAAATTGTGAACGTCATTAGTCGCATGGGAGTTACTCTGTTTATTTGTACTGATGTGGATCATGGGAATTCACTTCTTTCATTAGTGATTGTGTGGGTATGAGTGTGTATGAGTGATAATGCTGCCTCATAGTGGTCACTAATTGCCACTGAGGGGAAAACACAACTATGAGTGTATTCAATTAGAGCACGTACTCTATATAGAGCATATCCTTACTTACTAGTATAAATGTAAATAGTTCTTTCAACTTCTCAGACTTAGAAAAATGATGCAAGTAATTCTGGTTCATCTCCTACTGCCTGGCTAGATGTCTGTAATTTTGTATTTTTACCATGCGTTTTTTAAAATTTCACCACAATACATGTGTTTGGCAGTGGTGGAAATGAACAGGGATTGTGGGTAGTGTAGTACTTTTCCATGACATCGCAAATAAAATATATTTTTCTTCAAAAGAGATTGACTTCATAAGGACTTGTGGCTTCTACAGAAGCATAAACCATCGTATCACAATCTCCTAACGTGGGATAAGACTACTGGATGGTAAAGCCATTATGGAAATATAACCCATCCATCCATCTTTGTCCGCTTATCCAGGTATCGGGTTGCAGGGGGAGCAGCTCTAGCAGGGGACCCCAAACTTCCCTTTCCCGAGCCACATTGACTAACTCCGACTGGGGGATCCCGTGGCATTCCCAGGCCATGATGGAGATATAGTCCCTCTACCTAGTCTTGGTTCTTCCCCGAGGCCTCCTCCCAGCTGGATATGCCTGGACCACCTCCCTAGGGAGGCGCCCAGGAGGCATCCTTACCAAATGCCCGAACCACCTTAACTGGCTCTTTTCGACACGAAGGATCAGTGGCTCTGCTCTGAGCTCCTCACGAATGACTGAGCTTCTCACCCTATCTCTAAGGGAGACGACAGCCACCCTTCTAAGGAAACCCATTTTGGCCGCTTGTACACTGGATCTCGTTGCTTTGGTCATGACCCAGCCTTCATGACCATAGGTGAGGGTAGGAACAAACACTGACCGGTAGATCGAGAGCTTTGCCTTCTGGCTCAGCTCTCCTTTTCGTCACAACGGTGCGATTCTCTGACCAATCTCCCGCTCCATTGTCCCCTGACTCACGAACAAGACCTCAATGTATTTTACCTCCTTCACTTAGGGTAAGGACTCATTCCCTACCTAAAGAAGGTACTCCATCAGTTTCCTGCTGAGAACCATGGCCTCAGATTTAGAGGTGCTGATCCTCATCATAGACGTTTCACACTTGGCTGCGAACCGATCCAGTGAGTGCTGAACGTCACAGACCGATGACGCCATCAGGACCACATCGTCTGCAAAAAGCAGCGATGAGATCCTGAGCCCACTAAACTGCAACCCCTCCCCACCCTGACTAAATACTACAAACAGGATTGGTGACAAAGCACGGACCTGGCAGGTGGCACACACCCTCTGGTCCCCCTTTTTGAAGAGGGGAACCACTAACATGGTGTTTGTGATGGACAATCCATGACTAGCACAGAAGTCCAACAACAGACAACCACTCTGGTTTAGATCAGGGAGGCCGTTCCTCCCACTCACGCTCTCCATGTATCTCCATCATTGCCCACGTGTGCGCTGAAGTCCCCCAGCAGAACTACAGTGGAGCCCCATTCAGGACTCCATTCAAGGTCTCCAAGAAGGCCGAGTACTCCAAGCCCTTGTTTGGTGCATATGCACAAATAACAGCTAGATATATAATCAAAATCCTTATGCAAAATACGAATGTGATTTTCATATCCGGGACCACACTGTTGCGCTCTATTGAGTTTTATCTTTTTATGCTACTTCATACGTCTACTCCTGTTCTGCCATCAGCAGTTGGTTTCAGTTGAACATTTTGTTGCTAGTAGTTGAGTTTCATAACTTAATTTAACTGACATTGTTTTGTCATATCTATGACCAAGAAATATATGGAGAAACTACTACTACTCCTCAAATGCCCTTTTTGCAACATTATTTGTTTGTACTCTTTTTATACAGCTATTTAGTGATTGTTGATTTTTTAATAACATTTTTCTGCGTTCAGTTTGCTGCTAACTAAGCTAGCCATTAAACTAGCTAATCTGTGGTTGTAAATGTGCTGTTAACGCAATATTCTAAGTATAGCCCTAATTTAAAAAGTCACAGAATGATTTACGGTAGGTAGACGGCTACAGTGCACACATTCTAAGGGGTTACAGATTTAGTTGTAACACCGGAAAAGCCTGTGTTAGTGTATCAAGCCAGGTAAAAGGTAGCCAGAGATTTCTTTATATAGGCCTAATTGTTTTCTAATTTTACTTTAGAATTTATCTGATCCGTTCCTTTAATAAAAAATAAAATCATACAAGCTCATCAGATGTTGGAAAATGGTGGGAGTAGGTACTTGTTCTAGCTCCATTGATGTATAATTTTAGCCTTTCAGTAGTGCCAGTGCGCATGTTGTTTAAGAAGACATAATAATCCATACAAAATAACTGATTCTAGCTGTTTCATGTGAAGATCATTGATAGATGAACACACAGATCTTGTCGACTGTAAGTCTGTTTGTATTGGCTGTGATTCCATCTGACCTGACTGCTGATAGGCTGCTCAGCCAGGTCACACACACACACACACACACACACACACACACACACACACACACACACACACACACACACAAATGCAGACAGCTTGGCCTGGAGGAGCTGAGTTCAGGCCAAAGAGCTTTTCATGGTCGGGCAAGCATCCTGTAATGGACAGCGAGAGAGAGAGAGAGAGAGAGAGAGAGAAATACAACACACACACACACATACAAAATGTACTACAGTATATGATTAATATAAATCAATCTACATGTTGTGTTAATATCTGCATGTGTTTGTGTGAGAGACAGAGACAGAGAGAGAAAAAGAGAGCGAGAGCGAGAGAGAGAGAGAGATAGGAGAGAGAGATTTAATCTTTAATCAGTGTTATTGTAGCCTGTACACTGATATGGACACATAGTATGTAATTACAGCTGCTGCACACAGACACCTATCGCTAGTGTGTGTGTGTGTGTGTGTGTGTGTGTGTGTGTGTGTGTGTGTGCGTGCGTGCGTGTGTGTGTGTGTGTGTGTGTGTGTGTGACTGTCTTTTTCAGTTTCTTGTCTCTCCTGACATCATTATCCAATTTACTGTAATTAGGTGTGTGTGTGTCTGTATGTTTGTTTGTTTTTATGTCCTATTCTTTCCTCTTGTTTATGTTGATTTTGGAACTTAGTATTTTTAATTTTACTATATTATACAAGTGATGTTGTTGTTTTATAATCTAACCTGGAAGTCAGCTTCACTCAGGGCTTAAATGACTTAAATGGCATTGTGTGTTTGAACAAGAAAATAAGGCCAACAAACTGGAATATTGTAGTATACAGTGATTTACATACATATTTCATCACAGCAGATTTTTGTGGAGACAGACAGATAAAAGGACTAATACCAAATATAATGTAAGGATAAGAATCAATACAAGCGATGTCTTTGATAAATTTAGTCTGTGTGGTTTCAGAGCAGTGGTATGTCCCAGTTTAATAACCTGCTGCAATCTGCTCCACTTCTCAACTCCTTTGCATCTCACAGCACATCCCCAGTCTGTTGACCAATAGTTTGACTTTAAAAACTGGATCTGAAATGCTGCAGGAAGAAACTGTTTCAGTCACAGCTGATTAAAGACCCAAACTCAGTCAGTCAACGTAAAGTACTTCAACTGTAATTTCAGCAGCAGAGGGCGCTGGAAGTACTTAGAAGCTTTCAGCAATAATGAAATTAAGTGTGGAGCATTTTATAAGACTGACACTTTGGACATAAAATATGAGATCTAATACAAAAACACACACTCTCGTATCATTGCTCAATAGCCACTGATATCTAGTACTATCTTTATGTTAAAGGAATAGACATTATAGGAAAAAACACTTTCACATGGGCCTTCTTGCCCAGATTTAGAGTAAATACAGACATGTCATGTTTGTGCATATGAAGAAACAACCAGCAGCCAGTTTAGCAGTAACTTAGCTTAGTATAAATACTGGAAGCAGAGGGAAACAGCTAGCCTGACTCTGTCCAAAGGTAACAAAATCCACAGATTGATTCATATCCACAGATCCACAGATTGTCAGTCTGGTTCAGCTAACATGGGGGAACTTTAGCCACTGTGAAAGCATGACAAAAGGATTCAACTCATCAACATGACTGACAGGTGTTTGGGTGGAGCTAACAATACCCACAAAGAGGTTAAGTATGATAATGCACTAATGATCTGACTTAATGCATTGCAGGGTCAGTGTATTCTTTCAGTGGTCAATCTCAGAGCTCTGTCTCTCTTTCTCTCTCTCTTTCTCCATCTCTCTTGCTCTCGCTCACTCTCTCTCTCTCTCTCTCTCTCTCTCTCTCTCTCTCTCTCTCTCTTGCTCTCGCTCTAACCTCTCCCAGAGGGCAGCAGCAGCTGTTTATGATGGATGAGTCAAAGTCACTGTCACTCAGCAGACAGACATTTAGACTTCACAAATGGATGTCCTGTTTAGCACTTAATGTCTGTAGGTTACGGTGAGAACTTGCATATATTTCTGTGATGTTGTTTGGACTATTCATTTCCTCTCAAGCCTGCAGCTGTAGTCTTTGTGGTGCGTTCAAGTTCAACTTTTAATGTTTGATTAATTCGTCATTGTCAGCGCAGTACACCAGTAGTAGAAGAAGTATTAGTAGCACTGGTCCTACCTGCCGTGCTGGATGAAGCGCTAAGGCTTGGACTAAGGCCTGGGGTCGGAGTGAGTCCTGCAGGCTGGGAGCTGAGCCCTGCAGCCTGGGGAAGAGACCTAGACTGAACCCCTGTTGAAACCAAACACATCAAGATCCATTAGAACATCTTGCTAAAGCTACCGCTACTACTACTACTACAGCTCCTGCTGCTTCTGTGACTACTACTGCAGTTACCTTGCTACAACGAATGCAGCTTAAACTATGTGACGACTGCTACAGCTACTACTAGTCTACTACTACTTCTACTACTACTAAAACTACTACCGCTGCTTAGACTTCTGCTACCCAACCCATAACGTGACATAAATCTTCAGGCTCAGGTCAGATTTGATTATTTTCAAAATGGAATTCATTTCACTTGTTACCACTGCATTGCAAGAAAATAGGCATTGCCGAGTAGGAAGAGGGAGTGAGGTGTAGTGAAGCTCGTGCGTTGTGTTAGCCAAGCAAGCTAACAAATAGCAGTGGTTAAAATAAACCAAACATTTAGCTTCAGGTCTTGAGTCGGTTCACAAATTTGACAGTAGAGGGTCAGCAGTTATTTTAATATTTTTTTATTTTTGCCTTATAAGATGATTGTTATAAACTACAAATGCAAATACTACTGCTTGTCGTACTGTACCTGTTGACTGTTGTCCTGTCTCTCTAGCCTGGAGCTGTCTCACTCTCCGGAGGTGAGACCTGCCATTGTAGTGCAGCTGGGCCTGAGCAGCAGAGGTCAGCTGCAGGTTACACACCTCACAAAGCGAATAGGCCCCACCCTGACCTGGGAGAAAACAACAAGGGTGTGTCAGACTGTAGAAGAAAACAACAAGGATGGGTCAGATTGTAGAAGAAAACTACAAGGTTGAGTCAGACTGTTAGAAAAAACAACAAGGAAGAGCCAGACTGTAGGAGAAAACAACAAAGAAGAGTCAGACTTAGGAGAAAACAACAAAGAAGAGTCAGACTTAGGAGAAAACAACAAAGAAGAGTCAGACTTAGGAGAAAACTACAAGGATGAGCCAGACTGTAGGAGAAAGCAAGAAAGAATGAATTGGAATGACAGGAGATAATAGAGAGCGTTGGTGCTGGAACATGTCACTCACCTGGGGATGGAGTCTGCTGGACAGAGAGACTGATGGTTGCAGGTGTTGGAGGGTCCATCAACTCCTGACACATCCCTCCGAAGGCAAAGATCTGCCCCCTCTTCAGGAGCTGAGAGGGGCTGAGAGGAGTCTTCATCCCTAAGGGAGAAGAAGAGAAACAGACACACATGACGATGAGTGATATTCCTAAATATCCATTTATACCAGATACAATCAATATCTAATACCCCCCACATCCTCATTTAAAAGATACATATTTCACAGTTACAACAATTGATTTCAATGAAATGAATTATAATAAGAATTAGCATGAGAGCTTTTTCTCTTTTCACTTTAATGAAATAAATGAAGTACAATCCAGCAAACCAAATGCCAGCAGGGGAGTAAACTGCAAAGTACAGAAGAAAACAGAAAGAAGCTCAGAGACCTAATTATAAGTGACTATTGCCAGCATGTAACCGGATGGCTGGAGGGTTACCTTGCCAGCTACGATGGCGTGGCTCTGGCACTTTCTGTTGTGACCAGGCCTGAAGAATGACAAGCTACTATAGTCCGCAGCTAAAAACAGTTCATTCAAAATAGTACGACAAGGTCTAAAACACAATGACACTTCAAAAACACCATATCTTTTCGTAAAAGGAATCAGTTTACTGAAAAAACTACATTACACCAAAATCCGCTCCAGATGTCTAACAATGGTGATCCAACGCAGCAGCAATGCATACAGAGCCAACGTAAAGGTGACAGTTAACATCCACAAGAACAAGCTATGACCCTTAAAAGGAGATACTCACTGAGGGACAGACAGGTGGACAGACAGGAGTGAGGCCTGAATGACACCGGATGCAGAGTGTGAAGCATAAATGCTCACAGGGAGAGTGATGAAGTAATGAGTAAGAGGAGAGAGGAAGGATGACATATGTGTGTGTGTCCAGTGTGTGTGTGTGTGTGTGTATGTGTGTGTGTGTGTGTGTGTGTGTGTGTAGGTCAGTCCATGACTGTGTCCATCTGTTGTCCCGTCAGCTCTGCCAAGTCCCATGACCTCTGACAGGCCCAACACACACAACACACACACACACACACACACACACACACACACACACACACACACACACACACACACACACACACACACACAATAATTTTTTTCATATTCAGTTATCTTTATTGTCACAACGTACATACATTACTACTGTATTCAAATTATCTTTAGGGATTAAGATCAGATTTAGTCAACTCATTAAGGCTGTAATTGCACATCATTGACTAATGGCACAAAAAAAATGTTTACAACATGATAATGATAATGTGTATTTTTTATAGAGTGGTATATCAGCTGCTGGTACCCACAAGGTCTGCACTGGACATGAATTCAAGGTCTCTGGTATCAACATAAACACACCAGCTGGACCAGCTAAGAATTTAAGCCCAAATTCATGTTTTTGTTCCATATAAACAAAATTGACTTCCAATCAAAAAGCAACTCCTGCTATTCCATGACCATGGATTAGCCATTAGGATGTACTGAGTACCGGACAACAGCTAGAAAAGTTCGAAAAGTTGACAGCTTGAAACGGCATTAAACTCTCCTGGTTGAATCATCAGTACTAAAGAATAACCGCTGCATTTGGAAATATATGGTTCCTTGATTAAAAAAATAATCTGTGTAAAAATAATAAGTGTACATAAAAACAAAAGGTTAAACAACTTTGACTCCCAAGGTGCAGTTTGTCAAGAAATATTCAATCAAAGAGCTTAAAAATCAGTTATATGCACTGTTAATGGTGTTTGGGGGCTAAAGATTATAGAGAAAACTGTAGGTTCTGCTAATCAAATGAATTTACGTTTGGATTCTGGGTCAATTTTAGATGCAATCAGTAAATATGGTGCTGTGTTTTGAATCGCGACTCTGATTCACACCTCTGACTGGTTTCTTCATAGCAACAGTGGCCGAGGATCATGGGTATTGTAGAATTACGATAGATACAATAGAGCTTTCTGCCATGCCAAAGTGATGGACAAAACAGGCGAAACAAAGAAACAAAGAATTAATTAAAACTGGTGGCAGAACATAGAGCTATAGGGTGGTTACATTATGCGAGAGAGTCATGTATTTCTATGGTAGGTAACATTGAGGATACTGTTAAAATGATGCGTAAAAACCAATGCTACTTGCAAGGCTAAATATACTTTGTGTTGACAAGACAGAAGTAATTGGCTGATATGATGCATCTGTGTTTCTTTCCTCTTCAAACACTTCCAATTATTTAAGCACTGAGCTGAGTACATCATAGCTTTCAGAAAAGTTGGTATTTCTGTTACTCCAATTAACACGGCAAACATTTATGATGTTGTTTTTTGCATTATTTGCCTTGTTACAAATATCACTCCCATTTAATGTATGGAGCATTGTGTCATTTTATTTGAATGTGAAAATCAATTTGTGCAATTTAAAGTGCCCTCCCAAATTCATAAAAATGGTGTCCGTGTCCACTACTTTCTGCTAATAATCCCGCAATGCAATGCAGCCATCACTTGTCAGTGATCATGCAAATGACGATGAATAATAAGTGCATGAATCTCTGTTTAGTGTTTACAATTGAGTAAAATATTTATTATAAAATGAGTAATGAATGAGGGAACAAGGGAGAGATTTTGGACACCGGCAGTTTGATTTTGAATAAGTATTTTAGTTTTTTTACCTGGAAGTTTTGGCTCATGGTTCTGTAATATTTAGAGTTATTTCACATTGTAAAGGATTTAGATGAGATAAATCTATAGCAAACCTACTACACTGCAGACTCCGCTGGTTTCACACTTCCTCTCTCTCTCTCTTCCAGCTGGTTGTTGGTACTCAACTTTATGTTCTGCTGACAGCTGGTTAATCTGCCACTGTGGTGATGAATTAGCTACAAAATGTGCGCACGCACGCACACACGCACGCACGCACACATGCATGCCCCCACTCACACACACACAGACACAGACACACACACACACACACACGCACCACACACACACACACACACACACACACACACACACACACACACACACACACACACACAGCCAGTTGATGCTGACATCAGCTTTAGCAGGGAAGGATTAAATATATCTGCTCTATTGAGCTGGGAATTACAAACCATATACACACCCAGGTAGATACATACACACTCATACTGTAAAGTAAGATGCTGAAAAAAGAAAAAGCAAGTCAGTGAACTGAAGATTTTGCACTAATATGATATGAAATATGTGTATTTACCTTTTCTGTGTGTGTGTGTGCATGTGCATGTGTGTGTGTGTGTGAGATTATAACCCCCACAGCTGGCCTCTGATTACTGACTGCCTGGTCAGCCTGGATTAGACACACACACACACACACACACACAACACACACACACACACACACACACACACAACAATGTGATTGCAAGGAAAAGCAGAAATATTTATTTCTGCGCCAGTGCGTCACAATAACCAGAATTTCTTCTTCTTCCTATTCAGACTTTAAAGAGACTCAATAGAGAGCAAAGAAACATTTCACTGAGTTTTTGTCTCATCTCCACATGTTTACATAGTGAAATATGATTATATCATACATTCACTCGACAAGAAACAGCACTGTGCTATACTGTTTGTGGTGATAGAACGCATGTGATTTGTACCGATGTTCTTTAAAACACCCTCTTTTGAGATCAATAAGGGAGAACCAAAAGGTTCTTTGCAGGTTCCTTTACTATTTAGACTCTACACAAACACTATTATGACTTTCAAAAGATTGATAGAATCTATCTGCAGATTATAAAGTCTTATATGCATTTGGCTCCTTTTCAACTCAAGATTGCAATCTGACTTTGACGTTTTAGGACATAATCTCACGTCTAGCTGTTTCCCTGCTCCCAGTGCTTATGCTTAACTAAACTAACCATCCCTGAACCTTCAGATATAAGAGTGGAATCAATCTTCTAATCATTTTCACTCTCAGCTAGAGAGTGAAAATAAGATAAATTTACGAAAATGTACTATTAAGGTGTTTTGAAAGGTGACTGTAAATGCAAATAAAATATCTCCTACTCCCAATGATGCACAATTAAGACATGTTTTAGAAACAACTAATTTGTAAAATTATATTTTTTACTTTTAGTAACTGATTAAGAATTTATCTACCTCAAGAACCAAAAGAAATCCTCTTATAGTGTCAGGAACTAACAGGACAACTGCAGTGTGTGTTATTGTTCAGTGGGGTATGAAAGCTTTTATAAGCCAGAGTTATGTTCTGAAATCACTACGTAGTCATGGAGATACAAGGTTTACGCCATCAGATTTCTTATGTATTCTTATCTCGTTTCTAATGTCAGCAAGTGGACAAACGAGGGGCTCATCAGATTGGTCGAAAGCTCTGAATACTGCTGGTGTAAAAGATAAAGAGATGGAGATATTGAAGAGGTCACTAATGCATGTCCCTGTTCCCTGAAAGGGACTATACGACACACACACACACACACACACACACACACACACTAACCTGAGGCAGACAGGACAAAGAAACTAATGGAGATGTGAAAAGACAGAGAAAGAGGTCTTAGAGTGGCTGTCTCCCACCCTGAGGCCAGTAGCTGGCAATGACAGTGGTCAAAGACACACATACACACACATATACACACACATATACACACACACACACACAGCAAACAAAGCAGTAGCTGGCAGCGGCAGAGATGCTACTAGATACAGTTTGATGTGTGTATGTTTGCCCCTGCAGGACTCTGAGATCAAACTATCAGAAGAAACTGGTAAAAACTCAAAACACTGCTTTAGAAACAACATGATTTTTTTTAGATAAAAATAAATAAAATTTCCATATTTCTCACACAGTAACCCTTCTGAGAACCAGCGATAGAAATCCAGGTCAAATAAAATCGAATGCATTAATATCTGATCATGCTTTGTATCCTTTTCAAGACCTCCACTCAGGCAGAGCTTCCTCCCAGGCTGTGTTTGACCTCCGACAGGTTCCACAAGTTCAAATCTCAGCAAACCATTTCTAACCTCAAAACCTCAAACTGGAGCAGCTCTGACCTGAAACCGCAAACTGAACACTAGATGTAGGAAGCCTGTTGGGAGGAACTAGCTGACAGGCTGAATTCAGGGCAAAATACTTTTACATAAGTTTTATTTTTCTTAGCTCGCTCTTCACACAACAACTCACATTTTCCTTACAAAACAAAACTGCTTTAAGGTTGTTCTAACCTAAATTTACAGTTTGCATGTCTTAGAAAACTGGGATTACAGTAGCCGGGTCTACTCCAACAACAAAAAAACTATTATGTATTGACATGTTGTTGGTGTGATGGGACAAATTATGATACAGACAATAGGATGGACAAAGTTTAATATTGATGTATTCTGCTAATTTGTAAAATGCAGATGGTGTCATGAGAGCTCAGCACACTTGAAAACATTGTCAGCAATTTGACAACCTATATGTAGGATGACAAAAAGTATCCCACAAACATGCTGACAACTCAACAGAAGTGCTGGATTTTGGCATGGTGCAGTGGTGCAGTCTACGTGATTCGCAGTACCCACTACGAAAGCGCCAGGATTTCCATAAACCCACTTAAAAATGTGCAATGGCATGTAACAACGTACTTTCCATTATAATTTTCATATAATTTGAATTATCTGTGTATTTAAAATGCTCTTAAGAAGGCTCTGTGACAAAACACGTAAGCATATTTCTATTGTGTTGTGAGCCAAATAATTACTTTGTCATCCTAGACTTTAACTCTCAGATGTGCTGCCTTTTTACTTTTTTGGGCTGCAATGGGTATTGCAATGTCCAGAACCATCTCTTGACGCACACTGGCTCACAAAGCATCACTGAAAAGAAGACATTTTGAAAGTGTAGAAAAGCCATATTAGTAAATTATTTTGCACCGTTCATGAGTGCAGTGAGCCAACAGGAAGTAAGCCAGCAGAGAAGTCTCTAACATGAATGTTCTACTGGCCCAAAAAACATAAAAGCTCAAGGAAGCCTGGAAAACCTTTTGGGCATATGTGCCCAATGAGCAACTTTCATGGAGGTAAATGGGGCGCAATCTGGGCATCATATGTTTCAGTCTACAGAAACTATTACTTAATTTTTGTGGTCTTAAATTTTGCTTTTACTTGCGTGATTGTATTTTTAGTTGTTTAATGAGCATTGTTGAAGGTGCCTGTGCCCTTTAAACGTAGGCTACATGTTCCACTAAAACAAGATCCTTCTCAAGACTATTTTTGCAGAGGCGTCGTTGCTCTGTGCGGTGCTTAGCGCCGCCCAGGACGATTGTGATTGCTTTAAAGAAAAGTCAATAAACCAGAGCAGGTTTTTCTCCCATCCTGGAGTGCTGTATGGACTAGCCAGACCATGCTGGTCTGGGTCAAGGTCTGGCAATGCAAGACTAGTACGTGACTAGTCTTTATCCACAATGTTCCACTTCTGGGATTGTTCCATTGCCGTATAGGAAATTCCGCCAGATGTCACTTTTGATGGACAGATGTCCAGCACCTTCAACTGTGTTAGAATTTTAAACTCTGGTGGATTTATGAGGACTATGGTTAACCGCTCCTCAGATATCTGCAAAACAACCTTTAAACGTACACATGTTCCACTAAGACAAGTTTCTTCCCGAGGCTATTTGCAGTGGAACCAGGGCTTGGTCCAGCGCTTAGCACCGTCCAAGACAAATGTGATTACTTTTAATCCAATAAACCAGAGCACTTTATTTCTATCATCCCGGGATGCTGTGTGGACTAGCCAGGCCCTTTCTGCGGAGGAAGGTCTGGTAATACAAGACTATAAATGACTAATAAAGACCTTGAAACTTAAAACGGGAAAGTCTGATCTCCCCTGACTTCCTCAGAGAGTTACATTTCGCTGCATGTGTGTTGTCAATCTGGGGAATGAGTTTCTCATCGAAAACATCTCTGCTTCTTGTATTATGAATTCTTTAACCGCAGAGTCAGTGTATCTGGAAATTAAGCCAAACATCACTCTTCTGTTTTCTAACTCTGCCTTTCTCGCCAGACACATAAACTGCTCTCTTATAAAGAGTATCATATATAAAACTAAACAAGCTTCACAGTGACACCACCATCAGTCTGAGGAGATCACATTCAGACTGCAGTGAATCTGAACACCTGCAGGAGGCCGTAACCTGAAGACACTCTGAGGACACATAAGGTGCTTTCCATTCAGCTAATTATGCTTCCTCCCTTCTCAAGACAGCGACCCGGAAATCAATCGAGGTTCTCCATCATTGAAGACGTTCCAAAACCTAAAATGTGTCTCGGAGCCACAGATGTGTCCTAAAATTACATTTCTACCGGTTGGCTTTGATTGGTTTGTGTTCAGTGATTGACCGGCGGGCCGAGGTGCTATGGAAACAGCATTAACTGTAATAATAATTTAATTGCATCATTGCATTACTGTAGGTTGGACAATCTACCTGTGGAATAATTACACCAATGGCGGATAGATTCATGTTTATTCATAAAACAAATAAATGAATACATATGTGTTTAATCAAATCTTAAATCTTTGTATTTTTCTTTTTCTTCACTAGCAAATTTTCTTTTCTTTTTTTCCTGTGCCAAGTGCATCTTGGCTCATTAAGGAAAATGAGGTAGCCAAATGTTTGTCACAGCTGCAAAGTTGTGGTCATTATTAATCCAATATTATTCTAAAATGAATTGGAATTTCTTTACCTACATCAGTTACATTACATGACACTTTGGAGCACGAGTCATTAGTCGTTAAGTGTTCTTTAAAACTATTACTCAATTATTTTTTGCACATTATAGGACAGTTAAGATGGCATCTGTCATGAATATTCCTTAAAATGACTGTAAGGGGGTGCTAAAACACGAGGTAAAGACACGAATGAGGGAATTGAGAAGCATGTTGGCCAAATGGAAAAGCACCCAGTCAGACAGGTTGAAAGGTTTGTAGACAGTCCAGTTCTCCGTCTGTCTGTTTTCTAGTTGTCATGGAAGTGCTGTGTAGTAACACCACAACTGTGATGCCACTGTGGTCTGTCCACAGGGAAACTATGACACACTAATGCACCCTAATGCGTACTAATGCACACTAATGCACGCATGCACGCACACACACACACACAAACCGTCCACATCCTCACTTTCCTGTCCAGGTGGTTTCTAAAAGTACTCTGTCCAGCATTTAAAAAAAGGTAAAAGTAAAACAAGCGGAAAACTCTTCTTCTTCCTCTTCGTCACAGTGAGCACGTTCATAAACCCCTCCTTCAAGTCAGCAGAGGGGTTGGATTACACGCTCTTTAAATCTCAGCAGGTTTCAAGTTTTAATACTTAAAATATCATGAAATAATGTTTTGGTCTGCATTTTTTTAACAATAGCCATTCAATGTATTTACATTCAGTAATTACCTGCTTGTACAGTAGTTTCCATTGGTGGTGGTTAAATCCGCCATTCCTTCGTTGGATTCAGCCATTCAACCTATGCTTTGAGGTCAATATCGAAATTGTAGAGTTTAAAAAATACATAAAAAAATATAAATGATGGAATGTGTTTGTTATTGATGATCCAGTGTGTTGCTCTCAGTGTGAATCGCAACAGTTTAGGGATTTAATTTTGAAGCACACTCAATGAGTGATGTAGAGTGTGTTTGTGTGACTAATCCTCTCTTATATACAACTGACATCATGTTGGTTTACATACCGCAGGAGGGATTACACACACACACACACACACACACACAGAAAGAGAGAGAGCGGGAGGTACAGTGACGTTAGTCAGTCCAACCTTCACTTCAGGACACTGTGACTTCTGTTCTTTCTTTATATAGCTGCTCTGCTCCATCAGGACCTGACACTACAACCGTTCAAGGAGAAACTCTAAAAGCTTTCACACTAAAATCCAGCACTGAACTGGTAGCGCTAACAAAAAGTGCAGACCTGAGGGGCCCAGTCACCTGACACACCACTCAGCTAATAAACCACCTTGCTATCCAACAACTGCCACTGAACTCAATGACAGAAGAAATATAACTGTGGCGTTGGTGTTTCAGAGTAGATTCATCACATTTATCAGCATTAACGGAAACATTGATAGATGTAGATTCTGCATATTACAATTTGGTAATGTTAAGATCACAGCCGAAAATACAGCAGCAGCAGCGCCATTGTAGATTAGTTTTTGTTTAGGTTTGATCTCTTAAAGGACAATTCCAGCCAATTTTTACGTTAGACTTAGACTTAGACTTCTCTTTATTGATCCTTTGGGATGACTCCCGCAGGAAATTGAAAGTTCCAGCAGCAGTTTTTAGCAAGAACAAAGAAATAAAAAATAGATAAAAAGACAGTATAAAGACAACAAAATCAACAAAATCCCAATAAAAATTATAACAACTATAAGAACATTTGTCAAATAAACAAAGAAGAGACCATAAATTATTATTAAAGTGTCAGTGTTTAGTCCAGTGTTAAAAATGATTATAAATGATTATAAATTGACCAGGTGTGAATTTAAGTCCAGGTGTGCATGTATGTATGTATGTATGTATGTATGTATGTATGTATGTATGTATGTATGTATGTATGTGTGTATGTATGTATGTATGTATATATGTATGTATGTATGTATGTATATATGTATGTATGTATGTATTGTCCTCTCTGCCCTATTTCCTCCTGCCCCCTAGTGAGGAGTTGTATAGTTTATTATAGTTAATCTTGATTGCTATAAATATAAGCACTTTCGACTGAAAAAAACACAAACTTGAATCAGTACTTACAAACTTGAGCTGTTGCAGCTACGTGTACAAGCTTCCACTCAGCTAAAACGGCAGTTGTTGGGGCAAGTTTTAGAGTGCCTTTGTGCCTTTTAACATGTGAGGTGAGTAGGAGGCTTGGACCAACCGGCATCCTTGCTTCTTGGAGCGATCTGCACACCGTTTAACTTTTCCTGCTACACCGGGACTTCAGTGCGAGACCACAGCTAGCCTTCAGTAATGCTATCACTGTGCAAGCCACAGACATCATTTGGCTTGTTTGCATGTAGCATTTGTGTGTGTGTGTGTGTGTGTGTGTGTGTGTGTGTGTGTGTGTGTGTGTGTGTGTGTGTGTGTGTGTGTGTGTGTAAGGAAACTACGACACAAATCAACACTGCCAAGCCTCATACTCACCAACACCAGCTCAGTCACACACAAATGGATGAGCTACAAATACACATAAAACTGCTGCGTGACTAATATTACAGAAACATAACTGAACACACAACAGCTAGCAGCTAGCAGGGTGCGCTAGCTACCAGCAAGATAGAGACAGGGTAGGTGCCTTTTAACAATGTTTGAGTTGAAAATGCATACTGTTGTCACGTTAGGGCCCTGTTCATGTTGCACAAACATTTTAATTGAATTTCGTGTATGTTAAGAAACACAAAGGCACTGCTGTTTTAGCTCAGTGGACGCTCGTAGACATAGCTGCAAATACTCCGTGTTGCCTTTACCGATTTGGCTCATTTTTTTCTATTGACTGCACTTGCATATTTACAGCAATCAAGATTAACATAAAAATTGGCCGGAATTCTCCTTTAAAAACTTTCATCCATTGTTGTTTGTCTTAAAGGAATAGTTTGACATTTTGTGAAATTCTCTCATTTGTTATGAGAACGTGTGTGTATATATATATATATTATATATATTATATATATATATATGAAGCTGCAGCCAGGAGCTGGTTACCTTAGCGTATAAAGACTAGAAAGAGGGGAAACAGCTAGCCTGGCTCTCTCCAAAGGTAACAAAATCCACAAGCATCCACCATCTCAAGCACCTCTATAGCTCAAAGGTCCCATGACATGGTGCTCTTTGGATGTGTTTACTGTACATAGATCTTACTGGTCCCTTAATATCATATCTGAATTCTCTTTCCCAAAATTCAGCGTTGGTGCAGAATAACAGCCACTAGAGCCAGCCCCACAATGAGCTTTTCCTTAGTATGTGTCATTTCTGCCATGGGACCTTTAATAAATAACACATTATATCTAATTTTATCTGTACAAATCAACCAACAAAGAGTCCTAGAAGCAACTGCACTCATAAAAATAAATTATATCATTATATTATAAATTATCAAGAAATAACCTCTTAGAGGTGTTGGTAGGTGATATTTGTAACCTTTGGACAGAGCTAAACTAGGCTTTATTCCTGTTTCCAGTATTTATGCTTAACTAAGCTAACTGGCTGCTAACCGTAGCTTCATACTCAGTGTCTTGTTGCAATTATGCAAAATAATGTGAAATAATTTGGGATAAGTGAACATTTGTAACTGATCCTGATTCCTGCCTAAACAGGAAGCTGCAGAGCCACAGAGATAAACCAGATGTTGCTCTATTACAGACTGTCAGGGATTAACACACACACACTGCATGTAGGTTACCCTGCAGGCTGTGCAGGAGTTTCTGGGACCTGATTGGTTGAGCCAGAAGGGAATTGTGGGATTGGGATTATAATCCACTGATAAATATGTGTGTGTGTGTGTGTGTGTGTGTGTGTGTGTGTGTGTGTGTGTGTGTGTGTGTGTGTGTGTGTGTGTTGTGTGTGTGTGTGTGTGTGTGTGTGTGTGTGTTGTTGCTCAGTTAGTATAATCTGTGGTTTTATAATGAAGATTACCACTCGCACCCTTCTGAACATCCATCCCAGTTGTCTGACTTTGCCCCCCTCGCTGCTGAAATGTATCAGCAAAACACTAACCTTTGACCTCCTTGTGACTCAATATGTGTGTGTGTGTGTGTGTGTGTGTGTGTGTGTGTGTGGTGTGTGTGTGTGTGTGTGTGTGTGTGTGTGTGTGTGTGTGTGTGTGTGCATGCAGAAGATACACACTTTGAGCATGGAAGTACATTTGGAAGTACACTCCGAGGCCTTCCCAGGCCAGGGTACAGATGTAATCTCTCAAACTCCTCAGGATGACTGAGCTTCTTACCCTATCTCTAAGGGAGACGCTAGCCACCCTCCTAAAGAAACCCATTTTGGCCGCTTGTACCCTGGATCTCATGACCCAGCCTTCATGACCATAGATGAGGGTAGGAATGAAAATTGACCGGTAGATCGAGAGCTTTGCCTTCTGGCTCAGCTCTCTTTTCGTCACATTGCTTCAATAAAGTGAATGTAATACCGACCCCCGCTGCATCTATATGCCAACAAGTCTCCCGCTCCATTGACCCCTCACTCGCAAACAAGACCCACAGGTACTTGAACTCCTGCCCAGAGTAGGCACTCCATCGCTTTCCTGCTGAGAACCAGCCTCAGATTAAGAGGTGATTTAGAGAAGAGCCGGTCCGTTGTTCCACCACCAGGACGGACTCTTGTGTTCCTCTTTATTTCCAGCACCTTGGAGTAGACTTTACCAGGGAGGCTGACAAGTGATAACCCTGTAATTGGCACACACCCTCTGGTCCCCCAATTTGAACAGGGGAACCACCACCCCGGTCTGCCACTGCACTGTCCCAAACTTCCACACAATGTCGTGGAGGCGTGTCATCCAGGACAGCCCCTCCACACCCAGAGCTTTCAGCATTTCTGGATTCTGATTTGGTCTATATTCTTCCAAACAATCACACTCAAGACCTGAGTACTACAAACTGTACTTCAGCACTGCAAACGTACAGTACAACACAGTGAGTATCTGCCTTTTTTACTGTAGTGCGTTTAGATTTAAAGCTGCTGCTGGAAAACATTAATAATAATAATAATAATATTAATAATAATAATACATTTATTTTATAGCACTTTTCTAAACACTCAAAGACACTTTACAGTTTTGGTTTACAAAACAAACAAAAGGCATGTAGACATGACAGACAAAAAAGAAAAGGAAGACACACAGGTGCACAGGTAAAGCAGGAGAGGTCGGCAAAGAAAAAGAGGGAAAAACTGTGAAAGTCTGTCAACAGGAAAAAGCAAGTTCGAAGAGTTGAGTTTTGAGGGTCTGTGTGAAGGATGGTAGGGGGCTTGACTGTTTGATGTGGTTGGGGAAGGCGTGCCAATGGGTGGGTGCAGCAGCTGAGAAGGATTAACCCGGCCCAAAAGACGAGAAGAAGGCAATGACATCACTTCCTTCTCAACATGCTTACTCATCAAACATTCAACACCTGTTCCACTCAACTAATGGAAGAAGAAACATGAGACACACACACAGAAACACACACCTTGGTGGGCAGGTGATTTAAGCATTCGTTTCTACTCTAAAAGGTTTTTTAGTTTTTTTTTAGAGGAGTATGTAGGGGTAAAGGTGTGTCTCAGTTTCTTTATATCGCCTTCACATTAAGGACACTGTGACTTTACATGAACAAATAAATCAATAAATGATGTAATCATAACAGCTCTTCACCCATGCCCTCCCACATCTAGACAGCAGAACACGTGTGTAAGGATGCTGTTTGTGATTTTAGCTTAGCGTTTAAAACAATAATCCCCCACAAACTGGTCCAAAGAGTGACCAGGGCTGGGACAGATCACTGTGCTCATGGACACTAAGCAACGGACCCCAAAATGTCAGGATTCGAGGTACCTCCTCAACTCTCACAGGAGCACCACAGAGGTGTGTCCTTAGCCTCCTCTTCTACTTATTCTTCACACAATTGTTCCCCTATTCATCCCTTCAACACTCACTTATCTTATATCTTCTCATTTAACCAAAAGACAACAAGAGAGAAGAAATGTTGCCACTTTTGTTTTGTTTCACTGTGTATGGAGATATTTAAAACAGGAAACAACCTGGACGAGGTTTGTCTGTCTGTCTATATGTCTATATGTCTATCTATATGTATGTCTAAGAGGTGAAACTCCTTACAACTTCCTGCAGCCTCACAACTAATGACACAGTGTGTACGTGTGTGTCAGTGTGACCTTCACAACCTCAGTGTGTGTGTGTGTGTGTGTGTGTGTGTGTGTGTGTGTGTGTGTGTGTGTGTGTGTGCGCGCGCGCGCGCGCGCGTGTAATACCTCAGAGAAACGAGTTGCAAGGAAACACTTCATCACTGCCGTCCTATTTACACACACACTTTCTCGCGCACGCACGCAAACACACTCATTCCCTCTTTTAATGCCCAATTTCCTAACCTCTCTCCTGGGCCACTAATTGCATTTTTGATGATAATCATTCAATCACATTTCATTACTGTCATCACTTCCTCTTCATCACATGACGGGAAATTAATTAAACTTCCTTACACAACACAGGGTGCAGGTGCAGAAACACACATACACACAGGTAGCTTCATAAATCACAGCAGACAGAATGGGAGTAATGAGGTGGCTAGCTGTTAGCGCTCTGGGAAGGAGCACACGCACAGTACTCCACATACTGCAATACTCTCAGTATTACTGTTACAGTGACAGGAAAATCTAATCTCTGAGGGAACACAGCAGTTGCACAACACAAGTAGTGTGTGTTCAGTGTCATCAACAACAAAACTACTAGACAAGCACAAAACGTATTGGAGCAGTGATTGGTCTGGAGTCATGATTTCACAGAAACACTGATTTATGAGTTCAGAGTTTTAAAAGGATGATTTTCTTTAAGTAAATATAGTTACACATTTTGGAAAATAATCCTGCTTTCTAGCTGAGATTTAGATTCAGACTTCTCTTTATTGATCCTTTTGGGATGACTCCCGCGAGGAATTAAAAAAATTCCAGCAGCAGTTTTACCAAGAAAAAAAACCCTGGAGCCAGGAGATGGTAAGTTTTAACATAAAGAGAGGAAACACTGCTTCCTGCAAAGAAATAGTCAAACTCGTTGTGAAACTGCAACTTGTCGTTTTTTTGAAACATGATATAACATGCTAATCAGTGAGCTTCAGAGGTGTCGGCAGGAGGATTTTGTTATTACTAAACTATAGTGCATACTGTCTGTTTCCCCCATGGGGAATTGTAACCAATGACAACTACACTTTTGGAGCATCCACATGATGCAAGCCTTTGGTGATCGCGTACCACCCCCCCACCCCTCCTCCACAAAGTTGCTAACAGCGTTTAACCCTTCAGAGGATTAAAAAAACATGACAGACTCTTTAGAAGAGGTAATTATCTTGTAATTTGTATGTCATCTTTGTCAAAAGCGGAACGCTGCTATTGTCCTTTCTCAGCTGTGAAGTAAAACATCTCACTTAAGCCTCTATGCACGAAAGTCACCGGACGACACCATTTTGTAAACACAGCCATACTGAAAAATACAGAGTGAGGTTTGTGAAGCTGATAGGCTTATTAGCTTTGTATCAACCCATTTGGCAATGGCTTGAATGTAATAGGCATTAATATAAAATAGATGCGCACTACAGCTTTAAGATGTAACAGTGATGTATTCGCTCTTTTAACTGCAATACAGTTCTTATGATGAGCTCATTACACCTGTCAGTCCAAGTGCACACACAGTTGGCATGTGTGTGTGTTTTTGTGTGCTCTCTGCAGGTTTCCAAACTGATCTGTCCTGACGTAACAACATGCTGCTTCTCAATCTGCCCACTGCTGAGTTTTGGCACACACACACACACACACACACACACACACACACACACACACACACAAACACAAAACACACACACACACACACACACACACGCACGCACACACACACACACACACAGAGAGAGTTTAGTAATACTGTCATGTTCTATAAATAGGTAAAATTGATTTGCGTGGGGGAGAACAAGAGATTGTGTTACAGTATAGGGTAAATGTACTTTTACTGTACAACTGGACAATGCTTAATAACTGCTTAAAGCTACACCAACACCAAACTGATTATGGTTAGGCATCAAAACGGCTGTTACATGACTGGTTCATTTTAATATGACCATTTTATTTAACACTGTGGAATGATGACTGGTGCATGACCATAACGGTTTTGGCACCAAAACAACTTGGTTAAGGATTAGAAAAAAAGGTTTGTGGTTTGGGGTAAAATTTTAGGACACAAACACCCGTCCTGTGGGTCCCGTCCACCACACCAACCTCCTCAAATGCATATGTTTTTGGAGGAGCTTTATATACAATACGGGCACTTAAGATTTTTGCCTTACAGTAAAAAACAATGTGGGGCTTACAGTAATAAATATGTTGACTACATAAGAATTACAATGCCTTCATGTTCATAGGTATATGTACGAATGGTGATTGAGGACAGCCTGAACAACATCTTATTATAGCTTATCTGCAGGTTACTACAGTCTGATGGTGGGTTGGTACAGCAACAACTAGTTAGTACAATTAAATGGCAGGTTAGTACTGAATAATAATAGAGTCTAACAGTGGTGGTTAATATGGTCCAGTAGCGGGTTCGTAATGACTAGTAGGTATGGTCTAACAACTCTTCCTGTCATTCTTTCTTTTGATTGGACATTAAGCTCAGTGGGATTGGGTTCCTGCTGCAGAAGACTTTAATTAAGTTGATTAGTGTTAATTAGACTCACAGAGGCCTGAGACACACAAACTGAATGTCCAAACATCCAAACAAAGGACAGAAAGAAGGAAGAAAAGGACAAAAAGATGAAGGTCTTGTTCATTTTATAAGGGGCGGTTGGAGAAATGGCAGGTCACAAAGGAAAGTTGGAAAAATGGAGGTAGAGGAAGGAAAGGAAGGGAGGAGGTATTATAGGAGGAAAATCACTCATCTGGTGTGTTTATGGGCAATCTGCAGGGGGCGCTACAGTCCAACTGATCAGGTGTCACTATCAGAATGACCGACGCACACGCACACGCGCACACACACACACACACACACACACACACACAAAGAGAGCCTGTCATACTGTCACATATGTGATAATTAACAACATCTCTGTGATAGAAAGACAGACAGAGAGAGAAACACACCAACTTCAACACACACACACACACACACAGTAAGTCTTCATCGTTTTCTTGATTTTTTGGCAATATTGTCTTTGATACACTCATAATAAAAAATATTCAACTGAGATGTAGTTGAGAGAGAGACTCTGGATGATTTGGACTGTGTGTGTGTGGGGGGGGGGGGAGTTGTAAGGGATTATCTGAGAATAATGAAGCATGTTCAATACGCACATAAGATTATACTGTCTGTCTGTTTGTCTCATTTTAAAGAAGACAGTTATACTGTAGTTTTGTTGTATTTGATTAGTTTTTTTAAAGTATTTGATGTAAATAATTAAAGACGGCAGGTCAAACCAATTGTTGTAGTTTGTGGATTGCTGGATTAAAACTGTTTTAAGAATGAAACACATTAATTAGTGGATTTGGAGAAAGTTACAACATACTGTCAGTAAGACCTGCTGTTATCTACAGAACCAGCTGCGGTTCATTTAATTAAAAAACAACACAAATCAATAAAACTGAGTATAGAAGCACAAACAAGGGGAAAAAAACTCACAACGTACTGAAATAGAGTGACAGAAACACGTGTAGTTATTGATTGATCTTCAGATTATTTTTTCAATCAATTGATTACATTTTTGGTTCATAAAACAATAGAAAACCCAATCTAAAGTACAAAACCCCAAAATATTAATTTTACTATCATGTGAGACAAGAAGCAGCAGCAGATCCTCACATTTGAGAACATAGAACCATGTATTTGCTTGGAATATGAACTTATTGATGATCAAAGCACTAGCAGATTATTTTTTATTTTACTATTTGATTAATTATTATTATTATTATTATTAACTATGAGAGATACACTAGAAACAGACAATCCTTTATTTAGGTAAAATAAGTAATACCACACTATAAAAATACATCTTTACCGGTAAAATCCTGCTTTTAAATTAAAATACATAACTAGTTACAGCAAAATGTACTGACGAATTAAAAGTAAAAGTACTCATTATGCAGAATGGACAGCTATACTACTTATTTTACAGATTCACATCCTACATACAAAGCAGTTTATATAAGAAATTACACATTTTACTGGAGTATTTATTCTACTTTTACATAAGAAGCAATGTAAATGCTTCCGCCATCACTGTAAGTACAATTGTAAGGTTCTTTACCAGATTACTTCCACTTTACTTTTACTTTGTGCTCCACTATTTACCTGACAGCTGTAGTTTGCTGGGTAATTTCTTTTTTAAGTATTTTAACTACTTTTAGCTTATGTAGTAGATCATAAAACCACTGTGTACAGTACCTGTTTTTTACTTGATTATTGTGTGTAGAGTAGGACTACATATTCTTTACTAGCCTACATTTTAAAATATAAAGTAGGCCTAGGCTACTTTTTACTCAAAATCTGCACAAACTAGCCCATAAGATCGATTATAGATTTCATGGAGTATTTTTCATTAGAAAATGTGACAGAGAAATACAAAACACAGACAGACGTGTCTTATGAAACCACAGTGAAGACAGATAGAGGTGCAGGCAAGCGGACATTTAAAAAGTGAGACAGACAGAAGCAGCCTGAAAGTTATCCGGACAATTAAAAACCACCGGACAGACAAGACAATCTTCGGTGCTGTTCCGTCCGTTTCCTAACCTTCATATGAAAAGATACAAGACAGACAAACAAGTGGAGGAAGAAGAAGTACAAGAAGAGGAGGAATAAAAAGAGTGAAAGAAGAAGGAGAAGAAGAAGAAGAAGAAGAAGAAGGTGACTTACCGGAGAAGGAGGTGATGGATGAAGAAAGTAGAGTCTTGCAGGTTTGAGGCGCTAACTCAACACACCCAATAACAGCAGCCAATCGTTAATCAATAATCAATCAAACAGGTGTCTGTGAGTCCAGTTTGATTGATCAGTACATCGACCGTCTGTCTGTCCATCCCGGACACTGATCATCAACTGTCGGAGCGGTGGAGCAACCGCGCACGAGTATAGAGCGGCGGAACCGCGCATGCGTCACACACAAACAAGAGAGAGAGAGAGAGAGAGGAGAGGAGAGAGGAGAGAGAGAGAGAGAGAGAGATGAGGAGAGAGAGAGAGTGAAGAGAGAGAGGAGAGAGAGAGTGTTTATAACGTTCATATTACGGGTTATTGGTGTACTGTCAAATATTGGACAAATTGTGATTGGTGTTTTGGCAACATACTGAAACGTTTATGCCAAATTAAAAGCCTCTTGAGAGAGAGAGAGAGAGAGAGAGGAGAGAGAGAGGGAGAAGAGAGAGAGAGAGAGAGGGATTAAATTGCATCCAATAAACAAAAAAATGGATGACTTTTTAAAGGAAGAAAATTTGAAAGCAGCTCCTTCCTGTGTCTGTGGTGTGTGGTGTGGTGTGTGTGTGTGTGTGTGTGTGTGTGTGTGTGTGTGTGTGTGTGTGTGTGTGGTGTGTGTGTGTGTGTGTGTGTGTGTGGTGTGTGTATATATTCCGGTTGCTTTGTTTCCAGGTTTTGTTTTGGCAAAGAGAGCAGGGAAAATCTATTTTAAACTATAAAATATTGGCTGCAACACAGGCGTTGTTCCATTTCTTTTACCTGTTTCCGTCTGTGTGTATTTACTGTCGACTCACCTGTTCAGGACTTCAGGAGGATCATTTCACACTTCCACATTTCCTCTGGCCTGAGCTGAAACTGTTCAATTTTGTTTCAAGCAGTAATAGAAGAAGTAGGCTTTTAAAATATTTTAACTCAAGTAAAAGTAATACCACAGTATTAAAAAGTCCTGTATTCAAAATTTTACTTAAAAGTACAAAAGTATCAGCATCAAATTTAAAGTGCTCATAAAGCACAATGTAACATAGGCCTGAATATCACTGGATTATAAAGTGTTCGGATTTGTTTATAAGGATAAAACCCATGGACTGTGGGATGTACCATCTTGTTTTCAAAAGGTGGTCGCAACATTTTTAATTATTAATGCATTAATGTGTAAACAACTTTAATGTTGCAGTTGGTAAACGTGTAGCTCATTTCAACTTATATACTGCTTGGAATAGCTTAGTCAGTAATAATAAATCCTTATTTATTAATTGATTTATATATTTTTTAACAATATTCATCTGCAAATTATCTAAAGCAGTGAAATAACTAGTGGAGTAAAAAGTATAATATTTGCCAGTACTTCAGTAAATGTAAAATAATGACATCCTACCCCTGGTTAGGTGCTATTAAAAGTCTCAACAATCAGGACTGTGTGGTTTGATCAGATTTGACTGGCGCTAACATTGCGTTTACATCACATCGTTCAATTCTGACTGATGAAAAGACAGAGTCAAGATCTGAAAAACGGCACATCAGATGTTTGGGGAGTTATAAGGGGAAATTCTTCTTTACACCAAAACAAAAAATATATAACATAACAAATGTTACAAATTAATGTGAAGACTGCAACTGAAGAGTCACAGAAGTAGCCCGTTGGATTTATGCAGCTCATTGATGTTGTTTTGTCAATATACATATATATATATATATATATATATATATCTATATATATATATATATATAAATAAATGATGCGTGGTGAGCATCTGGCATCTTAAGGCTGCACTACAAAATTAATTATAGTCTAAATTCACTACCAAATAATTTGATAAAGTATTGTATTGTTGTTTACTTCTGTTCTTTACTGCCTTGTCTTTGACTGATGTCCAATAGTGTCTTTTTAGGAGCATGGAGTTCAGACAGAGACAGACAGACAGACAGACAGACAACATGATGTCAGACAGCTGAGACATTCCACACAACTGCTCTGAGCGAAAGACATCTGCCGTGTGTCTCTCTAAAGCTCAGAAATGTTGTCAACCTTTCAACCAACCCAAAGCATGATAGAAAACTCCTGGAGCTGAGCCAACTCTCTTAAAGATAATTCTGGTAACATTCTGTATTTTTCTTGCAGTCAACAAATCCCACAAAAAGACCAAAACCAACAATGAATTTTAATTACCAACAATTGTTATGTCTTCTTCAACTGTGCCATACACCTCCAGTGTTGTTCAAAAGCTATTAAAAACACATCCGGGAGCCACTCGGTTGCACTGGGTGACATGTTTGCTGCCAGAAATACTCACTAAATGTGAAATAATCCGCCACTAAAAATAGTCCCGACAAATGCACCAGCCTCATTCTATAAATTCCCACTTAAAGATTGTTCATAACCTGCTCGGCAAGCGACAAGGTTGGAAACTAACCGGTGAACAAAGTGGAACATTTAGTAGTTAAAGAGTCAGATATTTGTCTATCAGGAGTTTATAGAGCTAGAAGAGATAGAGAATACTGGATTTACATGACTCTAGAATAAGTATAATGCTGCCTTATTACTGAATGTGTAAACAAGCCACTGGTTGCCAACATGTTTAACATATCAAGTGTATGAGGGGATAACAAGTCAGTGGTGTGTTATTGTAAGCTTATTAACATTTATGTTCAATGTCTGTCTGTATCATTATTGAAGCTCTATGACATTTACACTTAGTGAAATTTTCAAATCCAAAGACTTAAAAGGAAACATTTGACATATATATCAGTTTGTAAAAATTGTTCAAATTCAGGATTACATGGTTGCCATCTTTAAAAACTTTGGAGTCTGTACTAGAATGTAATGGATGAAGATTATCTTCTCAGTGAGCCTCCACATCTCTCCACTTTATCCTGTGTTAATTTTTCCACTTCTCACCTCTATCCCTCTCTCTCTCTCTCTCTCTGGACCTTGCTTTGGTTTCCCAGAGTTCCTTGCAGCTCCCAGTGGATCTGTTCTGGCATTTGCTGCCGCAGCAAACCAATCTGGTTCCCATTCTCCTCAGGACAACCAGCCAATCACAGTCCAGCACTGCAACGACCCACTTACTCACACACACACCCTGTGACCTTGAACATCACATCAAGGTTGTACAAGGATACACAGAGAGCGAGAGAGCGCGTGTGTGTGTGTGTGTGTGTGTGTGTCTCAACAGAGAGACGACTGGGAGGGAGTTGGAAGGCACTAAAACCTGTACAAACACTAACAAAGATGAGAAAAACCAGTAGATACGGACACAGATTTAATAATCAATATATCCGATAGAAGCTCAAATTGGCATCACTTCGGTGTGTTCCAAGGCACTTTTTTGACCAACTCTGGGAGGCAGTCAGTCCGACTGCCCTTTTTGCTGAAGGTCGGCCGTCAGGTTTGTGTGCCAGAGCCTTAACGCACTGAACACTTTAAATTAAACAGCTGATTCACGTGTGCTTGTTGCCCCGTGTGCGCTGCTGTGCTCATCTGTTTACATTTAGGAATGCCGTCCTACAGTTGCTTAACGAACGCAGGCCTACATGTGTCATTAGTAAGAGAAAAAAAAAAAAAGATTTGAACTGTGTCAGGCTCGGACACAAACATCTTAATGCTGGTTGGGCTCGGGTCGGGTTCGGATACTGCTCTGCCGGACGACAGTGAAACAATAGTGAACACATCCTGCAACTGCAACATTTTAAGACAGATGCGGTTGTTTTTCTAGTCAGACAGCAGCTACCTGCGGCTGCACAGTCAAATAAAATACTGAAACAGATTAGAAAACATCTAAAGCAACTTTAATGTTTTTTTTTCCTCGCATTTTATCAACAAAATCATTATTAGAAAATACAGGTAGACAGATTTAGACAGCGAGAGACAGGTGAAGAGAGACAGGTCCCAAATCCAAAACAACAATATGATGAGGTAAAGAAGCAAAGGATGACAGAACAGAAGAAAAGATGTCAGTCCATCACTGCTGCTTCAAGACGGAGAAAGTTTTAACTCCTCCTCCTCCTCTCCTCTCTGTTCTCTTTGTTCTTCTCTCTATCCCTCGGTTTCTCTTGCTCTCTTTCCCTCTCTCTCTTCTTCTCAGTCTCTCTCTCCCTTGCTCGCTCTCTCTCTCTTTCCCTTCCGTTGTCTCTCTCTCTTTCCCTCCCGCTGTCTCTCTCCCTTTCTCTCCCGCTGTCTCTCTCCCTTTCTCCGTCTCTTTGTCTGCCTTGAACGTCCATTTTTTGTCTCCTCTCCTCCGCCTGCTGCTCCTCTTCTTCTGCTCTTTCGTCTTGTCTGCTATGGCGGCCACCCTGGCGTGCACGCTCATGCTGCTCGGTTTCACGTGCACGGCCACGCTCTTCCGCCTCACGTGCACGGCCACGCTCTTCGGCCTCACATGTGCGATTATGCCCATTCACCTCACGTGCACGCTCACGCCCGTCCACCTCACGTGCGCGCTCACGCCCGTCCACCTCGCGTGCGCGTTCACGCACGTCCACCTCGCGTGCGCGTTCACGCACGTCCACCTCACGTGGGCGCTCACGCACTTCCACCTCACGTGGGCGCTCACGCACGTCCACCTCACGTGCGCGTTCACGCACATCCACCTCACGTGCGCGCTCACGCCTGTCCACTTTATGTGTGCGGCCCTTCCTGTCCTTCCTTGCCTGTTTTTCGTCATCACTGTCGTCCTCCTCCTCCTCGTTCTTCTTGCGTCCGGCTCGCTTCTTGTCCGACTGTTTGTCCTTCTTCTTGTCCTCCCCTTTCTTCTTCTTTTTCACCTCGCTTTGTTCTTTACTCTTCTTCTTTTTCCTGTGTTTTCCGTCTGGATGACCAGGAAATAAATATATAGATAAAACAAATAGAAATTTCAGGGAGCACAGATACAGAGCAGAAAAACAACAACATGCAATGAAATTTCACTTTTAATAAATAAATATGGATGTACCTGAGCTGCTGGAGGAGTCTGAGGAGGAGGAATCTGATTCGCTGGAGGAGTCGGTGGACGAGGAATCTGATTCGCTTGAGGAGTCGGAGGAGGATGAAGAGGACGAAGAGGATGAGGAGTCAGAGGATTCCACTTCCTGGTTCTGAGTCATGATCATCTTGGGAGCGTTCTTCAAATGTTCCCTTAACTCGTCCCTGAGAGAGAGAATTAAGTGTGAAATGTTTGTACACACACAACATTCATTTAAAAGTTGGGGGACGTTTAAACAGTTTTTGTTATGAATAAAGAAATTCTATTAACTTCAAAAATTTAGACCAGACTTTCCCCCTTTATGGTTCTTTCTGCAAAAATTAGATGGATTTTCTCATTTTCTCACTGCAAATTTCACCAAGTTTAATACTTTTTAGGACCATTCAAACACCAAATAGAATGCTATTTAATACCGGTTTCATTTAAGCCATAGCTAAAATTGACACTTCCCAAATTTTGAAGGTCTAAATGCTTTTAAAGACATGCAGTACGGCAAGCAGATTATGGTCATTGTTGGTAATGAGGCTGGCCCACGAGTTTGCCCACAGCATAGTGGGGGATATAAAAAAAAAGTAGTATATTTTCCTTTCATCCCATCCAAAAGAAGTGAAGAAGTTTATGGGAAACGAGGTTTCGGGGTTATCAGAGGAAAAAGACCCCCAAAGAAGGCTGCAGAGTCGTAAAACACAAAAAAATAAACACATTTTTCTGGGTGTGTGTGGTGTGTGTGTGGTTGTGGGGTGTGTGTGTGTGTGTGTGGGGGGTTTTGTGGGTGGGTGTGTGTGTGTGTGCTCATTCGACAGTCTTGAGCCTTTTATTTAGTTGGGGGGCCCCCTGTGGCAAGAGCCCTGGAAGAGGATCTTTACAAAAATTTCCCGGACGAGGTCTGGTTCCTACTCATCCGAGCACTAACACTGAGAGTTATGTTAGATTAGAAAGAACAACCCGTGTCATGTATGTAGAATCTGCGTTCATGAGGTTGTCAGATGGAAATTATGTCTGTGTCCTTACACTCCAGGGCACAGAATCTGTGTAGAGCAGGTGAGCGAACAGTCGAGCCACGTTCCTCAGTTTGTTGGTCTCCAGTCGGTGAATCGTTTCGTATTGCTCTGCAAAAATCCCCTCAAAACTCTCCATGTACTCCTTCTTCAGCAGACAAAACCTCTGAACACACACGCAAAACAAAAGATGTCAATTTGTCCAGTTTAAACAGTTACGTGACTTTGTACATTGCGTCAAATGTTTTTGAGGACTAACGAATCCATCTACACCAGATCACTTACTATATTACGTATGAATGCAAGAAAGACTGAAACATAATGTTTGGGACTTTAGATGCAGGACAGTTCAATAATGATAAAAAAGAAGAAAGAAAACCATCTGCAAGTCTGTCGTTATTAAAAAAAAAAGTCTGTACACCAACATATTTGCTCCAGCTGTTTCTTGTCTTTTGACAAAATCTTAGCCTGATATCTGCAGACTGTTTTAGGGGGTGGGAGAAAAAGAAAAAAAAAAAAGAAGAAAAAAAAATCGAGTCTTGGATGCATTGCAATTCTGTTCATAATAGATTATAAAACAATAAATAATGTGTTCATTTTTATTTAAAAGTTACTGTCTCCAAGCATGTACAAATCAGAAAACAGAGTGACGGAAAGAGGATTGGATAATGGACAACAACAAAAAATTAAAAAAGAAGAAAAAAATAAGTTTTGTGTATATATATATATTAGTTCTGTCAAACGATTATAATATTTAATTGCAATTACTCACATTAATTTCACAATTAACTTGCAATCAATCACACATTTTTATCTATTCTAAATGTCCCTTAATTTCTTTTTATCCCTTTATTTTTTCATTTTAATTCTCTTATCAACACGGAAAAGTGGATTGATTTGCTTTGTGCAAATGTTTTTTTATTGAAAACAACATTGTCATATAGTCTACTCTAGTGTTCAATTTCACACGTAACATTCTCACCTAGAGCAAATAATCTCTGTAACACTGTCCTCAGTAAAAGGGTGAAACAAATACTTTGACGAGAATTGGCATCAGCTGTGTGCTTGGCCATCCAGTGGGATTTCAGACTGGACGAGTTGCGGTGATAGCTCAGTCCACAACAACAAAACACACAGATCACTTTGGTCTTGTCAGTGGAACCATTTGGCGAGTTAAAAAAAAAAAGAAGTAAACTTTCCATTCAGAAAGTTATTTGAATTCATTTCGGGGTCTCACGCTCGCCATCCACTCCAAACGTAACGTTACTACTCTTCTGCCGGCTCGCAAGCCCAAACAAGTGAGCACGGCGTGCCTGTTGTTTTGTTTCCGGTCTAGTTAGATCCCATGTGGTGGTGTAGTTTTTTTAACACTTACCAGTGAAAAAATGGCAAAGTTTGCAAAAAGAACTTAAATCTTGCGATAAAAAAAATTGACACCGCTAGAATGGGTTTGCGTTAACGCCGTTAATAACGCTTTTAACTGACGGCACTATTATATACACATGATCTAATAAGACATACATAAAATAATTAGGCAAAACACATAAAGGCTGTTGATCTACTTTATCACATTACATGTGACCACCTCATGTTTCATGTCCTAAGAAGTCAATTCTCCACCTTTACACATAACTGAGCCTCTGACATGGAAGATCACTGTGAGAGAAGGTGACTTTCACTAACACGTGTAAGGCCTAAGCATGGAATGAGTACAAAATAAAAAACCCAGGAGACAAAATTTCAAAATCTAACAAACTCTGATTTGTATGTATATTTATTTTAAATCACGCATGGAAATTTACATAAAAAAGACGCACTGATAATTGGTTTAGAATCAGATCGTTGGCCTCGGAATTGAATCGTGAGGTGCCAAGAGATTCCCACGCCTGGACTGTTTACTCGCTAGTGGAAAATAACCGGTGATGAAATACACAAACCAAGGGCTCCTGTCTGTTCCTCCATAGATCTGAACGTTACATTCACTACGCGATAACCACCTGACACCTGGAGTCCCAACAGGTGGCAGGTGCACATGTAGTCTAACTACTCATGGGCCCAACTCGTCATGTCGGCCTTCAAGAAAGCTAATGTGGCGGGCTGTCATCTGTTACGTTTTATTTATTTATTTATTTTAAGATTATTTTTGGGGCATTTCCACCTTTAATGGATAGGACAGCTCGATATGAAAGTGGAGAGAGCGGTGGAAGACATTCAGAAAATTGCCAGAGGTCGGACTCGAACCCGAGACCCCTGCGTCAAAGAATAAACCTCTACACACTATCGCCTCTTCCACCAACCGAGCCAACAAGGACACATCTACGTTACGTTTTGCATTAGAGTAACGTTTTTGAGCACATTGTAATAACTCAATTTCCACAATGTTCAATTTCCAACAGATTAACATGCATAACTTCTCCTGCAGTTCTAAACCTACGTTAAAAGAAGTTTTGAAATATCTTTTCAAGGTTGTTGCGATCTTTGTTTGCTCTTATTTATGCTGGTGCATTTGAAGTTTCAGACCACTTATTTTATGAACACACACACACACATATAATATGGCATGCCGTTAGGAATAATATAATATATATGAAGTTATCCAATCTGAATATATGGAATGGAAGTCTGATATATTGAATGAAAGTCTGAATATATGGAATGAAAGTCTGAATATATGGAATGAAGTCTGAATATATGGAATGACTTCATTCCATATATTCAGACTTCATTCCATATATTCAGATGGATAAACTTCATATATATATATTATTTCCTAAACGGCATGCCATAATATATATATATAGATATATATAGAAGGACTTTTAATAAAACCCTGTTTTAGGGGTTTTGCCTAAGTGCACACTGTAAATAGACAACAAAATTCATTTTCATATGCACCGAATAGTGCTAATAAAAACTGTTCCGTTTTTGATTATCCAATAACGGTGATTAGCACCACAAACTAAATTTCCAGTGTGTCAGAGTATAAGCAAAAATCTCAGGAAAAAAATCTTAAAACCTGGACACATGATGAAACCCAGACTGTCTGACTTGATAGAAACCACAAGAAGGAAAAGAGAAAATGTTTTTCGTCTCACCCCGGCCAGCAAACCAAAGAACTTCTCGTATGTTCTCTGTTGAGCGCAGCAGTCCAGGATCATGTTGCACAGCTCCTTCTGTTCACACAAATAAAATATTGTATTAAAACAAATGCATTTATAAAAAAAAAATCCACATTTAGGTTCAAATCATGTTGACCTGTTGATGTAAAAAAAACAGATTTAATACAGCAGTACAATTATATTGTGTAGTTCACTTTTCATTTTAAAAGCGTGAAATATGTCATCACACAGACTGACTGCTCGTTCACGTCCAGGCTTCTCAACCAGCTGTGATCGATTTGGATATCTCTGAAAGCTCGTTTTAAATGAGGTTAAAGTTTAAATTAGTAATTATGTGAATGAGAGCAGCAGCCAGGTGTGAAATCCCAGAGATGGGTTACACCTTCAATCTGAGGGAACACAACAGCTCCAGATGTTTTGTGTGTGTGATGTGAAGAGAGCAGCTGCGACGTCCTTAGATATCAGTGACGTTGGTCTCAACACACACACACACACACACACACACACACACACCACACACACACACACACACACACACACACACACACACACACACACACCCACACCCCACACCCACACACACACACACCCCTTGTGAGGACCGTCATCACTGCCGTGTACAGCAAGTGTTTCCTCTCACATTTTCAGCTGCTTCAGATTCAGAACATTTATGATTCATGTCACTAAAATCGTATATACACTGCATAAAAAGCTGTGCCTGTCCTGGATGCTATCAGACTAGCAGCCTTGAAAACATAAAAGTACGTGAGCTAAGCAGCCAAACAGAATTATCTTAGTATTATAAGTAGGATGAGAAAATGTTTTTCATTCTAAGTCTTACTAGCTCTATTCTGCAATACAAGACAAATCATGGTTACACACCCACACACACCCCCACAATCCCCTCCCAATACAATTCTATGAAACCCCAACGATTTACTGTTTTATTAATCCGTACTTGAGAATATTTGCAGATTCATTCTCAGTGGAGAAAGAGAATTTATCCTCATTCGTGTGTGTGTTTGCGTCACTAAAGCCTTTTAAATCTGCCAAGTGTGTGTGTGGACTTACCGTCTGGCTGTCAGGAAAGTCCATCTTGATCAGTTTGTGAGCGCACTCCTCATAGTCCAAACTACAGAAACAATCAATCAATCATTAAGTGCACATCAGAGTTCAGGACACACACCATACACACACACACAAACAACACACACACACACACACACACACACACACACACACACCACACACACACACACACAACACACACACACACACACACACACACACCCCACACACCCCACACACACACACACACACACACACACACACACACACACACACACACACACACACACACACACTCCATCAAATATAGAAGGAGCTGTAAATAACTGCCAAAACCCTAAGAGACAACTGAGTCACCAACTGTGCGAGCTTGTATTTGTAAGAGTGTGTTACTGTGTGTACCTGGACTGGATAGCAAGGTAGATAGTTCTTCTGAAAGCAACCAGGTTGACTTCTGTCTGATCAAAGATGGTGACCTTCTCATCTGTTAGGGAGAGACAGAGAGAGGGCGTGTTTAATATTAGGGTCAAATTACCGTAGGTGTATTACTAACTCTAATGTCTACAGAGGCTTTAAACTGGAATTTATCTAAATTTAACGGCATAATTTATTCATTTAGAAATTTTTTAACATTTTTGTTTCCTTTGGTGCAATTTAGGAACATTTCTAGATTTGGTTTTCCACTGCAAATAGTACCAAAAGTCAATGAAAGGCGGGAGTCTAATCGCCTTAGCACCGCACAAAACTGCTGTGAAATTATCTTCAATGATCCTTTTTCTCGGCAACCAAACAGAGGAACATCTGTACTTTGTCGAATGACCACTGTGGTTCTGCGAACTGGCATTTTTTTGAAAATACGGGTCCAGTGAATACAAAAAATAGCGGCCCCTGTTGATGGTAGCTTGACTTTTTAAAAGTGGGCATGAAACAGATACAATCCCAACAGAAAACCAAAAAAACAACGGTTCCAAGTGAGTCTTTTCGTTAAGTCCGGTGTTTCAAACTCCACAGCTCCAGTTTGTATCGAGGGCTCGCTGTTAAAAACTAGCAGTCAAGCCCAAAATGAGAAAAACTCTGATGATGTCACAATGACATTTTCATCAGACTTGACAAAACTGCCCCAGAGCCACAGCTGACATTAAACAGGCTTAGCAACACTATCTGTGGAATGCCCCTTTAGTTTGAGAAAACCATCCAGCAGGTCAACCTGTGTGTCTCACCTTCTCCCTCCTGCACCTTCTCTTCTTCATCTTCATCCTCTTCTTCGCTGCCATCGCCCTCCTCCCCTGAATCGCTGCTGCCCTCGTCCAGGATATCTGTCGGCAGGTGACAGCTGATTGGTTAAACTGTGAGGGAAGTAACAGTGGACAGTTTGGTGTTTGCAGCAATCTTACCTCTTTTGATGGTTTTGTATTTCTCCTCATTATCCAGGAAGTCTGGGTCCATCTTAAACACATCTGAATGAGCACACAGACACATGTTAGAGCTAAATATACACACTCATTCTGCAGAGTTGTAGAGTCAGGTGGAGTCCCCCTTCCCACTCCCCCCCTCCCTTCCCGGGGGGCTTACTGAGCATTTCCTCAACGTTGTACTCGTCGTCCAGTGGCAGCATGTGGGTGAACTGGTCTTCCTCGTCCACCAGGTCCAGGCCCTCTGGGATCACTGGATGATCTTTAAAACCGTCCTTCCTGATGGCAAACATCACCTCGATCATGTACTGGACCCTCTTATCAATGGCAGACTCGTGGAGGACATTCCTGAGACGCTCAAATATGGCTGAAGAAGAGAGAATTCATTGTTACTTTTCTGTGTTCTTTAACTTTACTCTCCTTAACAACAATATTGTTGAGTTTAAAGGATCAAGTTAAGCTCAGATTTTCAGGAAGGAAATATTTATGTAGCATTTTTGGTTTTGTGTTAATTGACTTTAAATGGATTGATCTATTCTCATTTAATTTTTTACTAAAATTGTTACTCCTCATTTCAAACAATGGGGACAATGATGATAAAGGATTGACAGTTGTAGCTACCGTTGATTCCTCGCGGGGACACCTCGGTCAGTTTGAGTCCACACTCCTTCAGGAAGGCGATGGAGACCTCCACGCTGTCATCAGTTGGACGCTCTAGCAGCAGAGTGAGCATCTCCAGACACAAAACCTCATGGGCCTGAGGGCAAGGGACACCGGAGCAGACAGAGAGAGTGAGAGACAAGTAAACAAACTTCATCTGAGCTGATCATAAACACTAAACCCCTCCTTTGAAAATAAAATCAGACAGCAGGACCTACCACGTTCTGGTTGATGAGATGTGCCACAAACTTTGAGGCTGTCAGACACTGTTGCTGGAAAATAAAAAGAAAGACTAGTTTTAATACATCACCAATACAAACACCAGTGCTAATAAATAAAACACTGCCAATGAATGAATTTAATGTCAAGGAAAAAAACACTCAAGAGGTTTTACAGCCAATTTGAATCTAAAGCCGTGTTCAGTCTGAACACAAACTGGTGTGCTGATTTTAAACAAATTTGGCAGGAGTATTAACGAATACTGCATAAAACAATATCTACAATATCTAACATTACCTTCGTCTTGTAAAGCTAATTATTAAGTTATTAAATACAAAATGAACTACAAGATATCATGTGCTGTGTTCAGCCTTTTATGTTATTACGAAAAAATATTTGTCATTTTTTTTTAAATAAATCCAGAATTGTAGAAGTTGAGACTGGTGATTCTTATGTAAATCAATATTTTCACCCACCCCGGTCCATCACAGTCACATATTTTGAATCACACTGCTACACTCATTTCCTGTTGATCCATCTATAGACAGACAGACGACAGACAGACAGACAGACACCTTCAGGTTGCGGCGGTAGCTCCTCCTGAAGGACAGGATGAGGCGTTTGAGGATCAGCTCTCCAATCTGCGGGAACTTGGAGTTGATGATGGCAACGACAGCAGAGTAAACGTGAGTAAAGGTGGGAGATGCTGCCTGAGCTGCAGCACCGAGCGAGCCAGAAGACCCCTGAGAGTCAGACAGGTAGACAGGTACAGGCAAAGTCAGGGAGACAGTGAGATTTTTCAGTCCACTGGTGGAATACTGAAGAACGAAAGCGTCTGTTTTATTCTCTTTTAACAATCACACTACATTTTTAGTAAGTAGCTGCCATGAAATGTAAATTTTGCTGTTAAAGACGTTTACATTTGAATACTGAGTGTATGTTGGCGTGTGCAATTGTTCACCTTCCCCTGATGATGTTCTCCTGCAGCAGCTCTTGGATGATGTGGACGATGTTCGACACATTGACTTTGTTGATCAGACCGTTGATGGACTTCTTCAGGGCCTCCCAGCTCATCCTCTGATATGCCAGGCTGCATAGAGGGCGGGGCATCAGTGAACAAACAAACAAACAAAACAAATAAGCAAGCGCACAGACACACACACACACACACACGGTAAGATGCTACAAAAGCTTCATTTTAAAACAGCCGCAGTGAGCAGAGCAAGAAGTCACTAGATTCACATTTTCACTACGTCCATGTTTGCTTTTTGCTTTTCATCCAGGTTTTATTTTCTGACGGAGCCCACCAAAGCCTACACCCAAATCCCAGATGTCAGAGCCCCCTTGAATGCACCACACTCAACTGTTTTACCACACAATGATAACTGAACCAACATGCAAAGGTGTTTATAACGGTGTAATCAAATGTGTACTATCATGGATGAGCTCTCTCTCTGCAGCAAATCTCAAGTTTCACTGTGAATTAATAATAATCTGCCTGGAGGAAAGGAAATCAATCTACAAACTGATGGATGATTGAACCAAAAATAAAAGAATGGTCTCTAATCCTAGCTTCAATAAAAGAAAGAATTGAAGCACTCCTACCTGGTCTTGTCAGTGATTTGCTGTTGCATCATGCGCAGCTTGGCGGGGGGGATGTAAGCTCCGCCCGTCCTCGTCAGGATGGGGTCGATCTCCTCTTTCTTCTTCTTGACCGGCGGCTCTTCAGCCGCCACTGGCTCCCTGTCTGTGGGAAGGGAGCCTGAGCGTCCTCTCCTCCTGTGATCAAACTCTGCATCCCGATTCGTCTGCCGGTCAAAACGGCCATCCCTCTCGTCACGGCGATCGTCATAGCGATCACTGGGCGGAATAGGGACGAAGAGATGAAACAATTTTTTTTTTATTTCCCCTTGCAGGATTAATAAAGTATGTCTTCTTCTTTTTCTTCTATATTGAACACCTATTATTACATTTTTAAACTATTAAAAATTCACAAGCCAATAAAAAGCAATGAGGGTTTCTGTTACCGAGTATAGCGTCCTCTGTCGTAGCGGCCCCGATCTCGGTCTCTCTCTCTGGACCTGTCTCGCCCTCTGGACCTGGATCGGGATGTGGATCTGTCTCGCTCTCTGGACCTGGACCTGTCTTGCTCTCTGGACGTGGACCTGTCTTGTTCTCTGGACCTGGACCTGGACCTGTCTCGCTCTCTGGACCTGGACTTGGATCTTGATCTCTGCACAACAAATAAAGAATATCAGCAGTATTTCTTTCAGTCATGTTAAAAGCATCTGGATTGTCACTGAATGATGGACTGGGACATGAATTTCTTCAGAAATAACTTGGTCAACAGAAAAACATGCTGCCATTTTTGAAGTCTGTGTCTAGCTGTATAAGAGGCGCAACGCAGAAGCAACAGTTCAACTTAGAGTCCGCCTATCAATTTCTACTTTAAGTAAAAGCTTGTAGGTAGTCTAAGGGCGTTTTTACACCTGTAGTTCATTTGCTTTGGCCCGAAACAGTTGGTGAGTTTGTAAACTTGGAGCAATTTGCCCTGGATTGGTTTGGTTTCACACTTAGAAAAAAGCAAGTGTACCAAAATGCACCATTACAAATAACGCAAGAACGTCCACTACTCTTATTGATTGGACGTTTCTGGGAGCGGAAGCAAGAAAGTAAATAAATAAATAAATAAATACATACATACAGGAACAAGGTTGTGTGTTCTGGACTAGCGCATATTTCCTGCATCTCCATGGTCAAACCAGCTCATTTCATTAAAATGATCAGACATTGCTTTGCGAGAGACATTACTACATCTGCTCTGGTCACGAGACATCGCTATGCATCAAATTTTAGCGGCAGCTGGTTTGGCCATGGAGACACGAGTGACTGACGGCAAGCTTGACCGCACTCTATTTCTGTGATAGAAACACTGCAAACTGCTACAGTTTGCTGCTCTGCTGCATCACATACTGCTAAACACTCCTGAGTACAGGAGACATTAGCTCCGACTTGCGGAGTTTGTATAGTTGGTGAGGTTTGAGTACGGATCACGTTCTCACCACAAACAAACCGCTCCAGTTTGACTGAAAGCGTACCGAGACCACCTCTTCAAGCAGGTCTCAGTACGCTTATCTGGTCCGCTTTTGATGTGCACCAGAGTTCGAATGACGCGTTCTCACCTGCCCAAACAAACCGCACCAGCGGGACAAACGAACTCTAGTTCGATTCAACCAAACTAAAGGCCGTTGGTGTGAAAACGCCCTAATATGACAGTAGTGGACACATGGTTCTCTTCTATTTGTGATTCTGTTGTGGATCAACAAGCTGCACCTTTATTCAGTAGAGACGTATTCAGTATTTTCTTCACTGGTCGCCGGTCTGTTTCATGATGCAGGCCAGTTAAATTTTACCCTGGCTACTCTGTCTCACAAACATGTATTGATGTAAAATCATGCTCTGTTGCCATGGAAACTAACACTGAAAAACAGCCAAATTTGCAGGGCCAGTTATTCAGAATCACAAAATGTTTGGTGCGGCCCGATATCTCAAAGATAAATAAGCTAAATCCAAATAATGAGGTGCAGGCACCTGTTTTTTCTTTACCTGCACAACTAAACATATCTAATAAATGGTCTTTTATTAGTCTTGCTAAACTGGCCTAAACAACATATCTGTCATGTTTTAGTTGTTTTGCATTTGCCAAAGAAATAAAATCCTTAGTCCATGGCTTAATAATCTGGACATGTGTTTACAATTAAATGTAGCCTATACTGTAAATGTGCACACTTGTTTCTTTAAAGTGACTATACAGTATATATATCTTTTAAAGCCTTTCTAAAACTGTGTAATGTTCCATCTGATGATAATAAATGACCAGTAACTGCAAACAAGACTAACAATGCAATGATATACTTTATATACACTATTTGTATATAGTTTTTAGAGGTTGGGGGAAAAAGCTAGCAGGAGATGTCTTTATGTAGGCCTAATTGTATTTTAATTTTATTTCAGAAGTTACCTACTGGAGTTATTGCTTGTACCCAGTATAAGCAATAACGTGGGTTAATATGTGGATTAATACTGGGATGTCTACACAACTGTGTGAGTCAATTGACTTCAAAAGGTTTGCCACTTTATTCAAACCAAAGTTCAAACACTTGTTGATGTCTGTCTTCTTTAGTCTGTTGGCTGTTTAGGTTTTTCTCCTGAAACACGTCAAACACATTGTGCTGCGTCTTGTGTTGACTGTTTACATATCTGTGCTCATAATCACATGTGCACTGTATGTACTGGTGTTATTGTTGAATACATTGTGAATACATTTTCCTAAAATTGTATGATGTTGTATGTATGATTGTATGAAATTGTTGAGTTATTAATACACAATACTATTTTGACCTTTTCGAATCCCCCGACAAATAACCCATGTTACAAAAAAGACTAAAACTAATCAAAACTAAATTAAAACTAAGCATTTAAAAAAAAAATCTAAACTTGACTAGCAAATCCGCTATAAAAACTAATTAAAACTAAACTGAATTTGTAAACAAAAAGTCAAAACGAAATAAAAATAAAGATTAATGAAAAATTAAAAACCTTGGTTTGATACTGCTAATTTGTGTTGTCATGGTCAAAATAATTGTAGCAGAGAATCATTATAGCCCCTCATTAAGCCAGGACATAACGGAGGCTCCTTCAGTATGTGAGTCAACGAAACATGTTTCTGAAAACATTTTAAGTGAGAAATAGGCCATAAAGTTGTTGAATCTGTCTTCATTTCAGATCGGTAAAGGTCACGCATTAGTCACGCTAGTCCTAATCGTCATTTCTGGGTTAGCACTCCACTAATCAGATTGGTCATTGAGTCGCCATACGCTCATTTGCATATTTGTGACATCATTATGCTATCATTTGCATAAAGCTTAATGGCTGTGTCAGCAAGGTAGATAGAACGAAATATTTAGCCAAATTATTGCAAATTAAATACAGGAATTTATTTTACCTTATAATTATTACTTAAGTAGCCTATATTTAATTAAAAAAAAAATCTACAAAGAGAGTGAAAAAGATCAATAAATAATTCTCAAAGAAGGCTGGTTTGTCCAGGGCCAGGCCACTCAGCTGCGTCTTTCTCCCGTTGTTTCTCATGTCTCTCCTACCGACATCGGCCCCCGCACCCTGTCCACGTCCCCTTTCTACCTGCCTTCCTACGCACACAGGGCGGCAGGGGCTGCGCCTCCCAAAACAGATTCAGAGAGAGGTGACTGTTTTGGCAAAGAAAGTTGCCAGATTTGTTGCTAGCTGCTTTTGTGAAAAAAAGTTGGGTCTAAAAAGTAGCTAATCTTGCAACAAAGTAGCTAAGTTGGCAACACTGTTTTCGGGAGGGGAGGGGCTGTGTGTGTGTTTGCAGAGTGACAGAGACAAAGGAGAGTAGGGAAAGGAAATGCACCTGAACGAATGCATGTTTTGAATAGCGTTAAGAAAAAATACCAAAACACAATGTGTGGCGGCCAGTGTTGATTGTGTGGCACAAGTTAGTCTATGTGTGTGAGAAACACTGGAATGTGCTGGTGTACGTGCGACATTGGTATTTATCTAGCAAATTGATTCTGGACATTGTGAATTAAACTCAAAACTTTATCCATCCCTGTACATTACTACTCGTATTTCTCACAGCAACATTTTCCCTTTTCCCAGATTTTATTCTTCCTCACTCAGTGTAAAACTCTGGAGGACACAAAAGAAAAGTCTCAACAGCATTTTTCTCTGTCTTAATAACAGTAGGGAGCCAACAGTAAACAAGGCACGTCAACAAATGAAATGCCAGTAACATCCCCATTAATCCGTGCTTACTTTAATCTGAGCCACACTGCTCCTTAACTTCCTCAGTGCCCCATTGTGTTCATCCTCATCATCACTACTGCTGCTGCTGCTGTCATCAGAGCTGCTGGACGCGGGGCTCCCGGAGGGGGAACGGCCTGCAGGACTGGCCTGGGGAGATGGCCTCTCATTGGGGCTTCTCTCAACTGAGCCGGCCTGTTGGGGCCTCTCTGCTGCAGCACAGGACTCGTCTTCTGTAGGTCCTGAAGACACAGAGAGTGAGAGAAAGAAGAGTTATCGGGTGAACATGCTACAACTACAAAATAAAAATTGCGGCCGCAGGTTTTACTCACCACTTTGTTCTTTTTGCCCAGGACTGGGACTTCTGCCTGGAGAGTCCATACTAAAAAAAAAAAAAAAATACAAGTTTATGATTCTAATAAAAGAAAAATTAAAAAAGAAACACGTAAGAGTCTCTCAATACTTTGACTTTATTACCCTGGCTTTGTCTCTCAGAGCCTCAAACCCACTGATTCCTAATCCTTCCTACTTAAATAACGCTCACAAATAAATAGTTTCATTTTTACAACAAGCTGAGTAATTTCCTAAAATAATAGCTGACCACTATTAATGGATGCTCTAGTGAGTATTTCAGACAGCTACTGTGACTGTACTTCAGAAAGACCTCAGTGGTGTCTGCATAATTAACATGTTTTAATCTTCACCTTTAAAAAGGTCTTGGTCAGGATTCAGCTGACTAACTAGATTCCCTTGAAAGAACTGGATTTACAACTGTGTTGCTTAAAAGAAACTTTAAACCAGCTTTGTACAACAATAACAATCAAATCAAGTCAACTCAGTTGTTTGTGTAAGCAGATGAGGGCTCAGGACACCGATTGTGGAAAGTAGGGCTGCAAACAATAATTGTTATTATCAATTAAGGAATCCTACAGATTATTTTAACTAATCATTTAGTCTATAAAACATTAGAAACTTCAAATGCCCATTGCAACTCCCTAAAGCCCCCGAGATGATGTCTTCAAATGTGTGTTTTTCTGACCAAAACAACAAAACTTCTGCACTACCTCAATGTCTCAAACACAGATAATAACAACATAACCTAATATGCAGCCCGTTTTGTTATTTTGAGTTAACTGACCCTTTAAAAGGACAATGTAACGCGTCTGGAGTGTTTCACGTAAAACGTATCTCACTTTTAAAGGAGTTTAGGTTAACGTTAGCAAACGTTACCGTGACAGGCCGCTCAGTAATTATAACGTTACATCGTTAGCTAGCTAGTTAACTAACGTTAAATACGTCCGTACGTCTAATCTAGTAATGCAGGTAGGTTATTAAATATCTACAAAACCAAGTTTTATCGCCATGTGTGTTTGGTTCGGATGAGCTAAAGTTAGCTAGTAATTTAACGCTGCTCGTGCCTTAGCTACAGCGGACTAAACGCTAGCTAGTTATTTGCTAATGTGGCGCTAAAACCTGAAGTGTTTCTCTTCTCCGTCTTCTTACTGCGTTTTATTTGTCTTTTAATATCCTCTTACCGTTCTACTTTCCGCCTTTTCGTCCCTCTGTTAAGATTTCGTTTTTCTGCCGGAAACGTCCTTAAAATTAAATTGAACACTTCCAGGTCACGGATCGCTTCTAGATTTCAAAATAAAAGATCAAGGTTTGAAGCGATTTGCGGCTTTCGAAACGCCCCCCGGTGGTGATGATAGTTACATCCTCCGAGGATGTCAGTTCAATTCTTTTTTTCTTTTTTCTTTTTTTCTCTTATTTAGAATTTAATTTACAAAAACTCAGTTATCACAGTTCACAGACACAAAATTACGTGCAAAATTGCACGTAAATAAGTACAAATGACAGAACACAAAAGTAAGTAGGAACGTAGCAATCCAAACATAAATAAATAAAAAGATAAATAAATAAAGAAGTGACGGACTTTCAAACCCTATCAAATACTGTATGTTGGCAGCAGGAGTTCTTAACTAAATAATCTTGAATAGACATCAGCCATTAAAACACCTTTTCTATTTGTTACCAAACCAAGAGACTCAAAGTACATGTCAGTCTACATTTGGAATAATTTAAAACATGGTGTGGATTTGGAAAAGGTTGCTTTGTGAATATGGAATTTACTTAACAAGATATAGAGATTTACAATATTACATATATTGCTATCAACACATTCCCACAAAGTGTTTTTCTTTAAATTTAGAAAGTATTTTCTAATGTGCTTATTAGTACAGTTGCTGCTCGTAATATCAATGTTTACATAAAGAGTAAAATTGAATTATATATAAACTGAATTATATTCTTTGAATGTTATCGGGAATGACTTCTCTCTGAGAAAGAATTCATAGTTAAGTAATTGGCTATTACAATCAAAAAGATCTTTTTAAGAAGATAATATTTCTATCGATCCATTTCTGCAAATAGAGTGACTTGTTCCCGTTAGTGATGCATTCATTATTCCATAAGATAGACTTATAAGTTATGAGAATGACACATCTTCCAGGCCAAAAAAGGTTGTTTATAAAATTAGGATAGTTTTAACGGCAATCTTGTAATATTATAGTTACATTTCAATAACAATGTAAGACATTCTACACTATTAAAAATGTTATTGGGGATAAAGTACAATAAGTTCCAATCCATCTTCATCCTTAGAGCACCATTTTTTGAAATGATGGTGTCTGTTTTTCCGTACAAAAATACAAATATGGTAAACACGGTATTCATGTCTTTACATGTTGAATCAAGGACATTGAGAGAGAGGGCAGGGTAGACAAATCCAAATCAAATCCCTTACGCTTGAGTCAAAAGGATCCTTCCTAAAATAGAAATTCCTCTTTAAAGCCATAAATTAATTTACATTCAATTCAATTTAAATATCTTTATTGGCATGACGTAAAACTGTGCATCAGAATGAGATTATTTGCCCAAGTAAGTTTTCACTTGCATGGAATTTGTCTTAGTGTTTTTGGTGCAACAGAAGAACATGTTGTAGTGTGGGGCGCGCGCACGCACGCGCACGCGCGCGCACACACGCGCACACACACGCGCACACACACGCACACACACACACACACACACACACAAACAGTGAAGCAGCACTCATCTGTACTGAAAATAAATACATCTTTATTATTCTCATCTCTACAGAGTGATCCCTCCCCTGCATCCCACTGACAAGACATCAATACAAAATAAACATAATCCTTAATAGACATCAACAGAAATTAATAGAAACCAACAATCGGACAGTGAGTGAAATTAGAAGAATGTGAAGGATTCTCTTGATCAGTTAAAAAAATAAAAGGACGTGGGTCCTCGGAGCTCACAGTGAGTGTTGGTCCAGCAGAGCAAAGGTTGTGACATGAAAAATAAACGTTTTAAAAATACAAAAGTACTTAAACGGTGAAGGGAATCAAAGGTCAGAGGTCCAGTTAATAATGAATCAGAGTGTTGAAGAGAAGACAGTGAGATGTAGCTGAAGATTAAGAATCAATAAGTGGACATTTAAGCTCAGATTCTCTTCACGATGTATAATTATCTCCCAAACATCAAGAATGAACATCAACAACATCAACAACAACAACAACAACAAAAAGTAAATTAAGTGATTTCCCAAAAAAAAGTTCCGCTTTCAGTAGATCATTTTAATTCTAATGTGTCTGTCTAGACATTTTGAAAATAACTCTTCCACAAAAATTTAAAAAAGTAAATGATAATGTAGGTATTTAAGAGTGTGTTTTTTGTTTGATTAATGGGTCTCCCGGCCAATCACACTCAGCTATGGCGGGTGCGAGTGCTTGTGTCACCTCAGCTACTCCCAAGATTTCCAGTTTTCCATAACTGGATATCCGGAAACCCGCGAGGGACCACGCAGTCCCTACACACAGGCATTAATGCTGAAAAAAGAAATGTTCGTTAAATGGTTATTAGAAATTCACTGTTCAGTGATCAATCACGTCTGTGGATTCTGTGCAAAGAGGAGGGAAATTAAGAGTTTCTACTACAGATTAATTAGCATCAGACGTGCAGGTAGACAGTTTGTGCTGAAGTGGTGCAGAATGACCTAAAATGTTAGCAGTGATTTACTGATAATCTATTAACGTTACTCTCAGTAATCCTTGTATATGTTTATAATATTGCACTCGGATTTGTCATCGGACTGTGGGAAGCTAACATGCTAAGGCGACTAACATGCTAAGGTTTGGCCTACACTGCCCGCTCACTCATACGTGACCCGGCTCGCTAAGCTCCTCTCTGTAACCCCACATTACACCATCATCATCAACATCATCATCATCATCATCATCATCAATGTTGCCATGACAACTTACTGTAACCTGCTGCTGCAGAGTAGGGCTTTGACCTCCACAGTACCTCATGACAACCCTAACCTCTTCACCTGCACACCTACACACACACACCTACACACACAAACACACACACACACAACTCAAATAGTTTGAGTTATTGTTTGTTTTTTCAACATTTTGCCAACCCCTTCAGTCCAGGATGTGTTTAGCCTAGCTTAGCACTAATCACAAAGAAACAAACAGATTCGACTATGAATGAGGCAAGTGGAACAAAAGCACAATGACGATGACGATGACGATGATGATGACGACGATGATGATGATGATGATGATGATGATGAAAGACTGTTGACAGATGTTGGATCATAATACCTTAATTGTATATTTTTAGTATCTCCCTAAACCTTAAGAGAAGGTGAAATGTGCATGGAACTTTAGAGGGGAAAAGTCTGACATAAGACTTTACTCTTATTTAGGATCAAGGAATGTAACCCCAGACAAACAGCTTGGATCAATAGTTCATTAAGGCACTTAAAGTATTTGTAAGGGTAGTTGCTCCTGTGTGTTGCTCTGATAATATGTTTAAGACTCCAATCAGCCTATATGAATGAATGACTAAAAATGAAAAGCAACTGATTATTTATTATTATTATTATTATTATTATTATTATCATCATCAGGATGGACTGAACTGGGGCAAAAGAACTTGATGGGGACATGACTGGGACTAGTAGTGGTGTTACTGGTAGCACTGGTAGGACTGTTAGCAGTCCTAGTTGTAGTACTCATAGTATTAGTGGCAACGTAGCAGTTAGAGGCCTGGCTTTTGATCAAAACAGCTTAAAAAAAAAAAAACAGCTGATGGTGCACAGGATGGTTCAGACTGGCTTTCCCAGCATGCATCACACCAACACATTAGAACCAAACAGACACGTAAACGTCCCATCTGAGTTTATCACATGTAGGCAATGTGCTCATTTGTCATCAGTGTTCCAGACATACAGTGTTACAGACACATAGTGTTCTACACAGACAGCGTTACTCAGCTATACAGTGTTACAGACAGACAGCGTTGCTGCTCAGGCTGCGGTTACTAAGGCTGAGGGTGAAAGGGGGCGGTGCATTGCTGTTGCGACTACTGCTGGTGTTTCCTGCCGGGCAGGGGCGATCGCTTTGGCGACACGGCAGCCAGCAGCTCGCTGTAGATCTCCTGTCGGACCTCTTGCGCCACGCTTTCTCGAATCTGGAAAAGAGACAGGACATTTAAAACAGCCGCTGTCTTAATTAACTCAAATGTTACGTTTTTTTTTCTAAGAGTCGGGTGTGCAGTCTGAACGTACAGACATAAAAGTGGTATCAATCGTCTCACCTAACTCTCAGCAAGAAGGCAAACAAAGGAATTTTCCCAAAGGTCAAATTGTTGCTTAAAAACCGCTGCAGTGTGAAAAATGCTCCAGCAGTTTGTCTTTAAAATGAAGCTACATGTTGTCACTTTTTTCTGGTCTGCAGCCATTTTAAACAGCTGTGTGACAACAGGGGGCTTGAAAGACTCTTTAAAAGATTAAAAAAAACAATACCAACGTGCAATAATGTAACTGTAGATTCAACTGTGGACTAGTTATTCTCTTTACTTATATTTATTTATTTAGTGTTTGTTTTGTTTCTTTTTGTACTTTTTTGTCCTATACCTTGCTGCTGTAACATTGTGGATATGCCCGTTGTGGGATTAATAAAGGATTTTGAATCTTTTGAACAGTCATAAGAAAGCCTTCTGCTGCTAGGTACCTTTTCTTTATCCTAAAACAGTGCTTGTGTATGACCCAACAATGTAAAAGGCAGTGTTTATTTTACCAACAAATCCTATGGCAAAAGAAATTTCATCAACTTTTTCACAACAAAAATAAGACTAAACAAAAAGAAACCTTTAAAAAAACAACTCAGAAACAGTTTCGATAATTTACATAATGACAATAATAAACACAAGGATTGACTCTTTAATCACCAAAGTACAAGTGAAAGTGCTGGTGGACTGTTACCTCTCTGATAAGCTGCTGCAGGTTCCCCACTCTGACTCCTCCTGCTGCTCCCTCCTCCTCTTGTACTTCTCGTCCTTCACCTCCTCCTCCTCCGTCCCTCTCTCCCTCCTTCTCTTCCTCAGTGTGTGTGTTGGGTCGAGGAGGGGGGGCAGGGTTTATGTTAATTGATGCCCGGTACACGCCTCCTCTCTGCTCGCCGCTTCCTCCTCGGACTGGACTGGAGGATCGGGAGGAGCAGTTGGTGGAGGGGGCGTTACCGTCGTAGCTGAGCTCAGACTGAAGGTAGAGCTGCTCTCTGAGCAGGTCTGACACCTGGACAAACAGAAAAAAGGTCATACAATATAATTGTGTGTGTGTGTGTGTGTGTGTGTGTGTGTGTGCGTGTGCGTGTGCTGACCGGCTCCATGGCTCTCAGTGCAGAGGCGGTGGACAGGCTGTCAACACTGCCGTCTCTATGGAGACTCTGGAAGAGAGCAGGTCACATCACGTCAAGTGAATCAGTTTAGTTTGAGATCAAACAATGTGTCTTAAAAAGGTTTTCAATAAACTTCTGCAGTAACCAGTGACCAGGCAAACGCATGTACATACTGTATAGATGTACTTTATATACCCGTTGGTGTTGTGTGTATATGCCTTGAACTGTGCCTGTATGTAGTGTGAATAAGTATTAATAAACCATATGGCGTCTCTATATGCATCTATACCCTGGGATGTGTGTGCATATATGTGTCTTGTGTGTGTGTGTGTGTATTCTGCGTTGTGTTTTGTGCTTGTATAACCTGTATAATATGTTTATACCCTCTTGTGTATACAGTGTGGGTGGTTTGTGTACTCAGGAAATGTTAGTGTTTTCCTGCATCCCTTTAACTGGCCAATAACATCTGAAGTGGGTGTTTCTCTCAGAAGCAGAGCGGAAAGGCGCTTCTGGGACGCTTCTTTAACATGCTGCTGTGCATCTGGTGGAATCACAAACATTGTCAGCTCTGGTGGCCGCGACGCAGCTGCGCCCGCTGGAAGCCTTGGTAATGTATTGTCACTGTTTTGAAATTATTAACTATTATTAAAATGCCACTATGAAAATGTCTCAAACGAAATACAGTCAGAATATCCTGAGTACCCAATGATGTGTGTGTTCTGCATGTATACCTTGCATTGTGTGTGTTGTGTGTATATACCCTGTGTTGTGTGTGATGTGTCACCTCCATCAGTCTGTCTTCCAGCTGTTGTTCCAGCTCCTGCAGTTCCTCTCTGACCGCCGACCTCAGAGACTGGAGCTGCTCCATATCCATCCTGCACACACACAAATGCACACCAGGTTTTTTTGTGCCACAAGTACATTTAGTCATACTGTGAAACATGTATCTGTTTGATTATGAATCACCTGTCGGCAGGGCTCAAGTGTTTGTAGACCAGAGCCTGCTGTCGGATAATTGACAACTCCAGGTCCATCATCTGACTGCGGAACAAGTTTAGACTTTGCCTCTTCTGCTTAAACTCAGCCAGAGACTGAAAATTGAGAGAAATAAAGTTAAACAAAGGTTAAGAATAAAACAGTCCAAATGCATCATACTGCAAACTAAGCGTAGGTCAATTTTAAGTTATGCAAAGCTAGTTTGTCAATTTATTATATAACAACTCCTTTGTATGACTGAGTCAGAGAACACATCTGCCTTCAAATGGAACTTGTGATTTTGTGTTTGTGTCATGGAAGTCAGGTAAAAGCTGTACAAAGTGAGATTTAAATAGACTTTATTTGCAGGAATAATTGCTGCTGGATTTAACACGCAGAAATTGAAGGAGTGAAGACGGTACCTGGTGGCTGGCCAGAGCTGCTCTGTGCTCCCTGAACGCGTCTGGAGTGTCGACTTGGTTCTACATGGAGAGGACAGTGATGTCAGGACAGGAAGTGGAACACAAAAAGCTGACGAAAGGATAAGTAAGAGCAAACCTAGTCCAAAATAAACAACAGGAAGTGATGTCATTGCACCTGGTGTTGGAGAGGGGTTTCAGGGGTCTAGAGCAGCAAGGAACAGCTGATCAAACGCAGTTTGACACTTAAGGAAATTGCCAAAGATTGTTGCCCCTCTAATGTTAGTATGCTAAATATGAAGCTATGAAAATAAAGCCAAAGTTGTAATACACTAAAGTTGTCATTTAAAGATAGTAAGACAACAATTTGACAAAAGAATGACAATTTACTACAGTTGAAGTGACAAGATCTGAAAGGACTGAAGAGAACTGACCCGGCTCAGACTCTGAACCGTTCCTCTGATGTCATGCAGAACTCTCCTCAGCTGCATCTCGGTGCTGGACGGGCCCTGGATGGGACCCGGACCTTGAGCAACATAAGGAGCCAGCCCCGGCTGGAGGCTGTGACCTGGGCTTAGGGTTGAGGCCAGGTCTGGCAAGAAACCTGGAGCAGGAGGAGCAAACCCCGGATGGAGGCTGTGTTCTGGGGCTAGGTGGGGAAAAGTCAGGTTTGGGTTCATGTTGTACCCTTGGTAGCCAAGGTAGGGCGAGGCAAACTGCGAGCCATGAGGAGTAGCATGGTAGGGTGACTGATGGCCGTATAGATGACTGTAGCCCTGGTGGTGCATTGCTGGCATTCTCGGATGCAGGTTGCCCAGACTGACGTGGTGAGGTGCCGTGGAAGTGGAGGGCTGATGAAAGTTGGAGAGGCTGTTGTGCTGGGGCAATGTGGGAGTTGTAGGTTGGTAGAGACTGTTTAGACTAGAATGGTGGGACAAGTTGTGGTGGTGAAGTAGGTTAGGAAGACTGGCATATGGATGGGGAGGGTATTGTGGAGGAGGGTTCAGCATGAAGGGGTATGGGCTAGCGTTAAGGCTGGGACTAGGATTGGGACTTGGGTTAACATACTCAGCGTTAGGATTAGGATAAGGACAACGGAACATCATCTGTCCTGGATTCCAATTTTGTTGGTTTTGGTTGGTGCTAATGTTCTGTTGGAACTGGCCTGGCTGCCGCTGATTGGACGAGAGATCAGGAACACTCTGGGTACTCCAGGAGGGGGAAGGTCCTCCTGGTGGAGGAGGGCTGCAGCTCTGCAGGGAACAGGTTGACCGCAACAGGTGGCGTGGGATAGGTTTAGGTGGGATGGGAGCTTCTGTGGGAAGCCTTAGTGGTTGGTTGATAGAGGCAGACGAGGAGGCAGGGTTTATAATCAGGGTAGACAGACAGTTGGTTTGTCCTTCCTCCTCCTCTACCTCTTCCCGGTCCCCTTCGGCCTCCTGGTTGTATTTGAAGGAGAACCTGGGCTGCGTGCAGGACACCTGACCTCGCCCAAACTGGATCCTGACAGAGGACACAACCCTGGAGGGCGAAAGGAGCGAGGAGGGCAGTGAAGATGACCGCTGCATAGGTACGCCGCGTCTTCCTCGTCCTCTGCCAGGGACTTGGGGCAAATCGGCGGACTGGGGGTCAACCCGCTGTCCAAGCCGGGTCAGCTGGCTCCGTTTGGCTCGAATCAGAGCGCTTAGAACTGGAGATGATGGAGCAGGAGGAGAACAAAGTGGAGAATCTTCCAAGAATGGATTGTCTTCTTGGGCCTCGTCCTCAGCACCCACTCCCTCTATGGGTGGTTCTGTGTCTGTAGCTGTCTCGGTCTGGTTCTGGATGTGTTGAGGTTCTTGTTCTACAGCGGACAAACTCTGGGAAATCTCCTGTTCTGGTTCTGGTTCAGCATCAGTCCGGTCCCCACTCTCAACTAGCTCCTCCTCCTGGGTACTATCCTGTGGCGTTTCCTTAAGTTTGTTCCTTGGGAGGTGGTGGGATGAGTACTGTGGAACCTGCTCTGAACTCCCATCAGCCCCAGCATCACTAGCAGTCCCCGCCTCTTCCTTTCTGCCATCTGGCAGGTTGAATGCTGGTTGGTCCATTGCGAGGGGCGTGGCCACATCCAATGAGGGGTGTGATGTCACAGTGGTCTCGCTGTCACAGCTGTCACTGCTCTCCTGCACCTGATCAAATTAATTAACAATCCATTAACAGTGGTGGATGAGGTACTCATATCCATAACCCTAACCCTACATTAAGTAAGAGTACCAATACAACAATGTCAAAATACTACAAAGTAAAGGTCCTGCATTCAAACTCCTTCTTAAGCCAAGGCACAGAAGTAAACGTATCCCTGTGGCTCATATGTTACAGAGGCATTAATGAGTAAGCGTCATTTTACTGTTGTAGCTGGTTGAGGTGGAGCTACTTTTGACAACTTTATATACAGTTAAGTAGTTTCATCCAGTGGTTCCCAATGTATAGGTCAATTATAAAATATCCAGTAAAATAAAGGCTTTTCAAATCATTTTGAAGAAGAGTGGCTTGGACTACCTTTGTTCTATACTTAAATGTTTTTTTGTTGTTGCTTTTTTGTGAAATATTAGATTATTTTACTTAATTTAACAAACAGTTATCTAAATAAAAACAGTGCAGAAGTTTAGTGGAGAAATCACTCACTGAACTGCTAAAAACTCATAAACACCAAATACTGCATGCATTTAATGACATGCTTTTCATTTAAAATGTTCATCTGAAAAGTTACGAGTAGCTGTGTCATAGTATAAAGTACAACATTTCTTAAAATGCACTGGAGTAAGTAAGTAGCATAGGACTGAAATACTCTATTAATGAACAAGTACAAAACCTTTATTAAGTACAGCACTTGAGTAAGTTTACACCACTGTTCATTGGTAATTAGAAAAATAAGTCTAATTAAGTTGTAGCAGCCTAATGAAGTTACCATGTAATTCAATTTGTTGAGTAATTTTCTGTGTCATAATGAAATGACTGGTTGGGATCTGTAATAATCTGTCTAAATTCAAAATCCCCAGTGCATAAACACAACTTGCAGTGCCTTGTACTCCACTGGACGAGGGGCTGAGGGTGTGGGGGACGGTGTTCACTCTGATGAATTGCAGACGGCAGACATATGAGAATCTGCAGCAGAGATAAATGTTCCAGACTGCCTTACAAGGTATGGAATCAGTTTCTTCCCCATGTGGTTAATCTGCAGGGATCTTTCTCCTCTTTGTTTTTTTACGAGTGGGTTCAAATAACTTAAAGGTTAAACTTGGTGATCAAAACTGGAATACAAGACTACAAAACAAAAACTCAAACCTTGAGGTTGCTGTTGGAGTCGGCGGAGGGCTCCTCAGCAAAACCACTGCTGTCTGACTGCTGACTGACTGTCCTTAACAGATCTGAGAGAGACACACTATGATTATTCCTGCAGTACACTGTCTATCCAGGTGATGGCAGAGTAGAATAATTTATATTGAGCATGAAGCGAGAACACAGTCAGTCGTCACTGAGGTCTTTCCTGAGACACAGGAAACATGTTCTTAGCATACAGACACATGCTGCAGATGTAAACTTGTATATATATATATATATATATATATATATATATATATATATATATATATATATATATATATTACAGTGCATAGGAATGCAGCAGTGTGCGAACAAACACTCAAAATATCAGACAAAAATTCTGCTTTTTTAAGTGTTTAATGTGGAAGGAAATGCTTTTGACACTTTTGTTAGACCTCAAAGATACACACATTACATTTTGGTGAGTGACAATGAATGTCTACATACCATTTGTGTGTTTCCAAGAAAACCCCAAAGTGAACTTTAAGTTAAGTCAAACATTAAGGTCAGAAATTGAAAACAGAGGAAAAGGTGAACTCACCAGTGGCTCTGGAAGTTTTGGGTGGCAGAGCCTCATCTTCGTTACTCTGAATCTGAAAGAACAAAAACAGACACTGGGTCTACATGCATCTTCATCAGGCTCCTCACAAGGTAAAAACAGCTGTAAAGGCCAATCCACACTGGTTTTATAGTCTTACAACGCTACTAGTTTGGGTCCTTTCTTTATTTTCTCCTCACATGACTTTAAATTGTAAGCTCCACAGGAAGCCGTACAAACAATACAAATCTCCTGCTGTCTCTATATATTGTGAAATAATTACAAGGTCAGCATTTTCACTGTGAGCTTTCTGGCTTCAGTATATGCTTATGTGGAAATGGACTTAATGAATCAACAAATAGAAGCAATGATGCTTTCTTAATGTATATACTTATATATCTTGCCCCAGACAAATACCCCTCATATTATTATTTAAAAACTGACTTTTTAAAAACAATAAAACCTAAAAAAGTAAAACAAAGAAAAATACAATAACTACAAACTCTAATGACTCTGGTAAGAAGAACCCAGGAGAACACTGTACCTCCTCCATGTCGAAAGAGTCTGTGTTTTCCATGCGAAGCTGGACCAGCTGGAGCGGAGCCAGGGTGGGAGGGGCTTTCTCTGGGGTAGAGGTCAGCTTCTCCTCCTCCTCTTTGACCACCTGGGTTCCTTCTTCTATTCTCCGACTGGTTGACTGAGAGTCAGATTCTGGTTGATGCTCTCCATTGGCTGTTGGTGCAGTTTTGTTCTGTTCAGGGCTGATGGGAATTAAGATGTTATGCCACAGTCAGAACAAAATCTGCTTCCCAACGAGTACTTTTACTTTGGTACTTTTATAACAACTTAAAATATTTTTACAATGTAGCGGTACTTTTAGCTAAGTATCTAAGTATTTCTCACACCAAGTGGTTTAAGTATTAGCTGGCTAACGTTAGCTACTGGCTTGTCCAGCAGTACCTGTCGTCTCCATCTCCGTTGATTTCCTCGGCGACCGTTGCCAGGGAATAGCTGTCTTTCTTGCGCATGGGTTTCGGGTTGACAGTCTCTGCCTGGAGGTCAGAGATTGTACTGCAGCCGTCCTCTTCTGGACCTGGGTGTGTGTGACCGTTGGTGTGGGTGTGATCAGGGGTTGCGTGTCCGTTCGGCGGTGTGTGTTGGTCGGACCTGTGCGCTTCAGGCGACTCGGAGGCGGCTGCGTACAGGTTGTGTTTGCTGAGCGTTTTCTTGAGGAGTTTGGCGACGTCCCGAGCCGAGCCGGTCCTCCTCAGAGGAGTAGATGACTCATCTCCCCCTCTTTCTCCTCCGTTTCCTGCTGAGATAAAAACATTTTAGAACAAAAACACTATCATTTAAATGTAGTGCTTGTTTTATATTATAAACTGTGACATAATATATTTTCAACTTATTCTTGGTCCACGGTATTTATACATATATGTATATGAGGGTATATGTGTATATATATGTGTGTATGTATATGTGTAGGTATGTGTTTATATATGGATATATATAGCAACAGAATTAGAAATATTGTAAATTGAAGGAATGCAAGAATTAAAGGGGTAGGAGTACATAAGTTTTACTTCTTCCTACTCCTTTTCGCACATGTGATAGAGGTATGTTAACACAGGAAAGAAGGGTACTTTGTTTGTTGTTTTTCTCTCCAATGTTTTTAAACATTGCTTTATTATTTCTTTTTATTATTTTGTATTTTATTTGTATATACTTTCTCTTGCATGTTCGAAATAAAGACATCAATCAATCAATCAATGGTAAAGACAAGACGTTATAGAGACGAAACAGACCTTTTGGAACTAAATTTCTATTAGTTTATAAGAAAGAGGTGACAAAAATAGAATTTGACAGTAAAAATCGAGACAAATTGTCAGTTAAATAAGAATCAATCTGACAGCAATTTGCTTACATTTGGTTTAAAATGCTCAAATTTGGTGTTAACAAAACGTGTTTTCATCAATTAAATTGTGTATTGATCTTCTGATAAGTAAATAAAATGCTCCTGGTTTTCGTTGACGACAACAAAACTGAAAAGTAAGTGAAGTAAAAAGGAGAATTAATAGTGACAAAATGCACATGGAACTCTCATCTATGACTATGAATACATCTAAAAAATAAATAACAAACAATATGTTTTTATTATCCATCTCTTCAAGTATTCAACTCTTGAAAAAAAGTCCAATTTGTTGTCTTTTGTAACTCACTATGATTCACCAATTGTAGTCTATATTCATCATATATCCTCAAAGGTTTTGTTTGCTATATAACAGTAAAACAAAATCAGTGTATGACTCCGTCAGTGGCTCTCTGCTTTAGTTTTATAGAAAAACTGTCCTACTGTGGCTTGGGTGTGGTTGCCCTGGTTACCTTGGTCCCTGGAGCTGATGCGTTGGACAGGCTGACCAGAAACCTGACTGTAGAGCTGGAAAAACTCGTTGGCTACTGTAGTCAAGACCTCGATTTGACGGAAACGACCTGAAGAGACAGAAACAAAACAACAGTTATAAAGTGCTTCACAGAGTCAAGATAAAGACAGAAAAGGCACAAACTAGGGGATGTAAACAAACGCTTCTGGAAATAAAAGATGCTTTTATTCTCTAAGATTTTCAAAAAGGCTGTTCCTAACCTGCTCCTTTAAGTGCAATGAATGACATGGAGTAGATCAGAAGACAATTTAGTTAAAAGCGTAAACATGTCCACATCCAGCAGCGCTCTTCCTCCTCTGAGCCAGTTCAAATACCTCTGCTGGTTGGATGTTTCCTGGTGTCTCGGAACTTGCTTTTAAAGCACTACCCCCAAAAACTTCTTCTTTTTCTTCAAAACAGTATAGACTCTACCAATGAGGTTCAGGTGCAGTTTGTCAGGTATCAAGAAGCTTCTGGAGATGGTGTCAGCGACTTCAAAATTGACAGATGGTTGTGATTGCGATACACTGTATTGTGCTCTAAAATTACAATCCCTAACCCTAACCCGCCAATTCATTCATACTATTAGAAACATTAAATACCACTGGCTGATTCTTACGTTTAATTCACAAAACTAGGGGATTCAATAATTATCTGCAATAACAGCTTCATGTTGGGACTGGACACAGACGTCAGAGACACTCTTCCCTCCCTCCCTCCCTCCCTCCCTCTTCTGTGGTTATGTAAATCAAGCTGTCAGTCTTGTCTCTAACAGGATGATGACTTGCATACTTTCCTTCCTTCTGCACTCGTCTGTCCACCCCTTGCTGTCTAAATACTTGTCAGTCTGTTATGAAACACCGACATCTGTCTTTTGTCTGTCCCGCTGTAAACGCCACATAACTCCCTCTAAAATGTCATCACCTGAAATCTATAGCAGAGGTTTGCTCGCTCTTATTCTATCACATCTAATCTAATTCTGACCTCTAACTCCTTTATTAAAAAAAACAAACAATTAAATTTAAAAATTAAAAAAAAAAAAGACTTGTGGTTGATACATTTCATTGGCGGCATTCAGTCATTCCAACTCCAATTTTGAAGATTTTTATTGTTGTATAATCTTAAATGAAGGACTGAAATTTCTTTAATGGATGAAAGAAAACAAATGAAAGTAATCCATTAAGGAAGTTGTCTACACATCCATAAATACATAATTATTTTATGCTTATTCTGCATTTTTTTTCATGGTGTAAACATTGCACACTACCTAACTGGTACCAAATAGCCGACAGACCAAGTTAGCAGCTAGCTGGTGAAGAACATTTAGCAGGTAAAACAAATGTTTTTCTCAGGAATTGGTGGAGACCAAACTGAAGCTAAAAGGAGATTGAACATTGGACTTTGGCGACGGCTGATGGATGCTAATGTTTCTTTTTGTCTGCTTGATGTTGACCTGGGCAACTGTTTGCTAAAATGTTATCCAGAACAACTTTTACAAATTGATTTTATGCCACGGTGAAGTTTTCAGCTTGTTCTATTACCCCAAAAGTAAATGAGCACCTTCTTAACAAGCTGCAAATATTTCAAAAGAAGCTACAAATAAATAAGATAAACCTCTATTTAAAACACATAGTAAACAAATTATTCTGTTCAAGCTAGTCAGTCAGTCATACAGTTTAGTTTTTTCAGCCACATCTGGACATGACTACAGAAAGTCTTATTACAGCAGCTGTGTGTGATGATAGTAATACTGTGTGAGTCTGTTTCCTGCTGACTGCTGACTCCACACTAATGCTCATTCTGAAGATCCTAAAACAGGAAGTGAGGAATAAAAGAAAACAACCCAAACTCTCTTTTCTCCCTTCATCCCAAGAGATTCGAGCAGATGGTGAGAACGGAGCTTACATAACAAACAACAACAATGTCACACACACACACACACACACACACACACACACACACACACACACACACACACGGGATCCGGGGAACCGATGGAACAGTATGAGAATGTTCTGGAAAAGAAAAAAAGCTTCTAGAAAGCACAGACGGTCCAGAGACTGTTAAAGGAGCCGTTAACAGTTCACTTTAAAAAAATCAAAACAGATCCAGTTGGGATCTGGGTCACTGCAGTTTTTCGTAAAGTTAGTTAGCAGTTAGTTTTAAACCAAAACACGTCCTACGTCAGGCTTAATCAGAAAGCAATCCGCAAAGTCACACAGCATTTTCAATTCTAATTATGTGTATATTAATGTATCCTGGTGCTATCCATTAATCAATTTCCCATAGAAGGAACCTTTTTGATACTACCACTTAGAGGTGCCAATGTTTTTTTGTTTTGTTTTGGGTTTTTTTAAGTGATGGAAGTTAGTGATTTAGTGAAGAGAATTCTGACAGGGAACAGGCCCTTGAATTTTCTCTCAGCGGACCTTTTAATGATTTATGTCATCATGAGCCATTTTTCTGCCCGACAAACTAAATGTTGGCTCTCTTCTCTCCTCCTGAATCAGTTAATTGAGCTTCAGTCAGCGTGCAACAGTACGTGACTCATTTATTTATCTGCAGATAACAAGAAAACTAGGCCGTCATCCTGAGATAAGCAGAGGGAAACAATATGTACATGTTCCCATAATGCACTGTGACAGTAATCCAAAGCTTTAGCAGATTTAAAAGACATCTCAATCCCAAACAAACTGCAAGACTGATCAGAAATCCATTTGTTTATCAGTGTCAACAAATAAAATGGCTTAGTCTTTAATGTGGCTGTTCATGGACTTGGACAAAATAATCAAAGAATAAATCTGCACCCGGGATAGTGACAAGAACGGACTCTTGAGTACATTATTTTGTTATGTTTTAACTTCCTGTTTATGCCAGAAGTGGGAATGTGTCAAATGTGACAAACATCGACTGATAATACACCAGTTCTCCCACACAGGATCAGCAGTTCATGTTACTGTTAAAATAGCCATGGTAACTGGTCAGATTGTGTTGGTATTTGTGTTTTTTTGTTTTATGTGTTTATAACAACAAGATATTATAACAGCTGTCTGAGTGGCAGTTTAAAATGTGTGTCAACACAATATTTCTTAATCATAAACGCAGAGACACAGTGCAAACACATGTAGTTATACTATTACACACCGTCCGGTTTACTGTGACATGGGCTTATTATTATTGTGTAACAAGCTGATTATTTTTTATTTCATATCTGTGGTGATGTGTGGGTGTCAGGTCAGATGTAGTCTTGTACATCGACAACGTTTCACTTCCGGGATTGTTCATGTGCTGCTGGAAATTCATCTGGAAGTCCGTCACCCTCAGCTTTCTTACAGTATGTGTTGGCATTCTAAACTCTGGTCAATTCATGAGGTCTATGGTTACCTGGTCCTCAGATCTCTGCAGGATAAATCCAGACAGCTAGCTAGATCTGTCCAATCTGAGTTTTCTCTCACACGACTAAAACAACTTTTGAACAAACACATGTTCCACCAAAACAAGTTCCTTCCCAAGGCTATTTTGCTCCGTCCGGGGATTAGCAGCGCCCAAGACGATTGTGATTGGTTTAAAGAAATACCAGAGCACGCTTTTCTCCCATCCTGGAATGCTGTGTGGACTAGCCAGACCCTCCTCTGCAACACTGTGGAGGAAGGTCCGGCATTGCAAGACTAGATTAGATGACATCCTCAAAGATGTACTGACAAATGTATGCTAGGCTATGGTAAGGACCGCAAACTTTTACTTGTATTCACTAAAGCCAGCAACAGATTAAGAGGCAAAACCAGAGATGGAACAAATCAAATAACGGGCAGCCGGCATTGAGGTTAATAAGACTTGGAAAACTGGTGCATGCTATTGTGGCAAAATATAAATCTGCTGCACTGAACAGCATAAAAAAATATTCAAAGATCAGAGACACAATCTCTAGTCAATACCTAATTATTCCATGTTGAATTGCAAATGTTTAGACTGCTCATCTAAACAACATTCATTAACTGATTTCAAACTAGAGCCAAAACAGCCATTTAATTATAAAATCAAAGTAGTACTTTCAGCTATGGAGTGAATCATCTTCTCACACACAGAAGATCTTTTTTTCCAGCACCAAGACAGTTAAACTGTCAAGAAGAAGAGAATCAGCTGTGTGTTGGTGTGTGTGTGTGTGTGTTGTGTGTGTGTGTGTGTGTGTGTGTGTGTGTGTGTGTGTGTGTGTGTGTGTGTGTGTGTGCGCGACTGTGTGTGTGTGTGTGTTCAATTAGGGAGCCAGTATCTTCATACAAACACAAGTTTGAAAGTAAAAAGAGGCCAGGATGTTAGCAGAGCAGGTCTGTGTGTGTGTGTGTGTGTGTGTGTGTGTGTGTGTGTGTGTGTGTGTGTGTGTGTGTGTGTGTGTGTGTGTGTGTGTGTGTGTGTCTCTCTCTCTGGGACAAACAGATCTTTGTCCTTACTGGCGGTGTTGTCCAGGCAGTTGGCAGAACAGCTAAAGGGGCTACAGGACCCCACATAACACCATAATAATACTGGACACACGCGCACTCACGTGCACGCACACACACGCACACACACGCATTTACCATTACACTTACACTTTAAGCTTCACATCCTCTGTCTAATGTTTCTGAACATGAACCTTCTGATCACTAACATTGTTTACCATCCATCTGCAGAACTGAAGTGTTTGGGTGTTGTTGCCCTTCTGAAAATGACTACAGTAGAACACACTGTTGAGAATGTAGAGTACAGTCATAAACACCAGAACAGATGCAGGATTACTGGAGACAGTATGAAGGTACATACTAGTCAGAGCGTAGTTGGGGTTTTCCACTTCCATTCGCTGCAGCTGAGCTCCCAGGTAGACCTGCAGGTGAACCATGGGAAGTGATGTGATTATAAAACAGTTATATATATATATATAGTATAAAACAGATTAATGGTGCAACGCAGGCATCCGACTAAAATATCTCCGGACACAATTGGATGAACCTACAACCAATCAGAGCAACGAAACATGTGACGTAAAGATGAACGGTACATGCATGTGGGGTCAGTTTTCAAGTAGGAAAAAAAGGCGTCCTGTTCACGAACTTTCTCAAATTACAGCTTAACAGTACACTGAAATGTCTTTCTGAAACCATCTGAGGTGGGAAGTAGGCAAGACAGTGATAGAATCTTGATGTTTGATCTGAGTTGGGTGCGCCTGGTGCTTTGCGCTGGACGAACCAACAGGACGGTGATCATCGCTTGTAACTCGCCCACAGTTTGATAAACTGTTGCGATTGGTCCGCCAAGGCCAAGTTGGCTGGAAATTTGTCTGAACGGGTAGGGAGGCCAGAAGCATCAGCCATATCAAATGGAAGATGCTCTCGCAGATTTGTCTGGGTCCCAGGCTCATGAGTTTCACCGCAGCTTGGCAAAACTAAACAGACACATTTTTTAAGGGAGTTTTGGTGCTTTGTAGCCACCACTTTGGTCCAGACTAAAATATCTAAAACACTATTGAATAGATTTTCATGACATTTGGTAGAGACATGCATGGTCCAGAGAGGATAGATCCTTTCATGATCCCCTGACTTTTCCTGTAGTGCCAACTGCATGTCAGTGCTTTCACTTATCCAGTGAAATATCTCATAAATCCTGAAACATCTACTAGATGGATTGGTACATTTTGTACAGCCTTTTATGAGAGGAAGAATCATAGACTTTGGTGATTTGCTGAGTTTTAATTTATACCTACACCACACACTACTGTCGTCAGTACCTTGATGTCGATGCCCCGCGCTGTAGAGATGTTGCTGAAGAAACGGGAGGGAACCTTTGAGGCTAGGTCGGGTTCTTCTCGACCAAAACCGAGATTTAAAAGGATTTCTTCAGGGTCCTCCTCGTACAGGTCAAGCAGCTCTGACACACTGGGGACGGACGGACGGACGGACACACACACACACACACACACACACACACACACACACACACACACACAACCACACACACACACACACCACACAACACACACACACACACACACACACACACACACACACACACCACAGTCAGTAGATCAGTCAATTAGCTAGTGATTTAGTCTGCTGGATAAGGAGGGTCTCCTCTGGGTGCTTCTCTGACTGTTCCCACACCTCTGAAACACTACAAAAACACAGACAGCCAGTTAGTACTTCTCTCACACCGCTTTCTGTTAGTGGGTTATTCTGTTAATGAGAGAGTTAGGTAATTATCTAGTTATTAAGGTAGTTTAATAAGTGTGATGGCTCAACCTCTCTGGAGATTGCAACAATGATATGCCCCTCCCCAACTCCACCTAGAGGAAGACGAGACCAGAAGGAACCTAACCAACATCAGAGAATCAGTCCCTGCAGGAACTCACAAAGTTGTTTTGTGACTATTGAAGCCCAATGACAACATGCAGCCATTGCCGTAACTTGCTGTATTATTAAAAACTGCTGATTGCAAATTCATTTTAGGCACTTGATAGTTAATAAGAAAAACTTGACTATGAGAACACACAGTTGAATGCTAAAGTGACATAGTGGTGCTTGAGAAGGCAACAACAAACAACAAAGTCCTCGCCACCATAGTTACAATAAATGTATAAACATAGGTTTTGCATTGGATTATGTTTATGTGCAACACTGTGGTGGTTGGTTAATTTCTTTTAGCATTCTTTGAGCTTGGCCATTTTGTGCAGAAGAATTGTGTCTATATGGGTAAATGTGGGTATTTTGTAAGATGTAGTAAGCCTAGGTTTGCATTGAAATAACATCCATCTATCCATCCATCCATCTATCCATCCATCCATCCATCTTCGTCTGCTTATCCGGTATCGGGTCGCGGGGGCAGCAGCTCCAGCAGGGGACCCCAAACTTCCCTTTCCCGAGCTACATCAACCAGCTCCGACTGGGGGATCCGGAGGCGTTCCCAGGCCAGGTTGGAGATATAATCCCTCCACCTAGTCCTGGATCTTCCTCAAGGCCTCCTCCCAGCTGGACATGCCCAAACAACCTCAACTGGCTCCTTTCAATGCGAAGGAGCAGCGGCTCTACTCCGAGCTCCTCCCGGATGACTGAGCTTCTCACCCTATCTCTAAGGGAGACGCCAGCCCCCCTCCTGAGAAAACCCATTTTGGCCGCTTGTACCCTGGATCTCGTTCTTTTGGTCATGATTCAAATAACAGAAAACCTTTTTCCCCCTTTTGTTTTGGTATTGAGGGTCCTGTATCCCAAAACTGCTATGAGCTGCTATGGCAGCAGTTTTACTGAGGTTTGAAATATGTTTGTAATGGAGTTTAAGTGGCTCCATGGAACATCACTGCTTTACATGAATTGAGCACACTCGGAAACATGACATTTGTGTCAATCGGCTACAAACCTTTGTCCCACTGAACAGAACCCAGGAGTCTCTCAAACCTTGTATCAATACCATAAAACTAAGGATGGATTACCCATGATCCAACACTCATTGCCCACTATGAACCATTAAACACAATACACCATTCCCCTTCCAACTGCTGGAGCACCGCCCGAACCCTAGCACCATTATCCGGGCCTCCTATTCTGACCCCATCTCTGCTCACCCACCACCACCACCAGTAAATCAGCCTCCCATAAGACTCTCCACCACAGACACTTAGTGCAACACTAAATTGACAGAAATTAACATAATTGATTTCATTAGTTTATTGACCCACCTGCTTCAATGATGAAGATCTAAAAAAGTTTAAATCGCAAATGTCTGCTGTTTTATTATTATTTATTATTATAGAATATAACAAGTTCCAACGACAATGACCGGTAATTTTTCAAGAATGCATAACATGAAAACATATTTTTTTCCTTTAACTAAACTCATGTCCCTTTCATAACTCATGAACCATTTGTTGTAGACATCACTGCACTCAGCAGAGTTTCTTTTTCATTAGTGACGTTTTTTCCCACCTCCTATCCTTTAGCCACGTCCCGTTTCATACCTCCATACAGGAAATAAAGTGGTCTCTATCTAAGCTCACTGTTTTGCTTCCTGCAGAAACCTTCATGAGTCTGACTGAAGACTGATGACGAGAACTAACCTGGAAACAGTGCTGCTCTTCCCTGATCCTGTGGAGTTCATACTTCTTGCTCTCTCTTTATACTGATTCCTCTTCTGATCCGCCGCAAGACCAGAACTACACATTCACATACACACAGAAGCATTAACACACATACACAGTTATCAACCAGTTGTCAACTTTATTTACTGAATGTAGAGAAGAAAATAAAAAGTGAACTCACCAGGATTCAGTTTTATTGTTATTGGACTGAAGATGGTTGGCTGCGGAATAAAAAAAAAATTATTATTACTAACAGAGTTTACATCTCTGTCCTGCATTTTATAGGATTTTGGAAAGGTCACATTCCAGCTACCCCAGCTAACGTTTACAGAGCGTTTGCTAAACACATCGGTTAGTCCTCATCCTCAAATTCTTTTCTACTTTAACGTTAAAAGTGAAACATACGGTTTGAAAATATGAACAAGTATGTGAGTGAAGAAGCCAAACAGGGGTTATGTTAGAACACAATAATCAACTGAGGATGTTGACTTTTTGCCTGGGACAAGCAGCTGTAGCTCCAGTCTTGTAGCATAATATGAAGTGTATGTAGCCAAGAGCATATTAAAGACACTTTTACAAGATTCTCGTTTTAAAACGAGTCAGCTGGAAACAATTCAAGGTCATCCAAAGCTGGCGTTTTCAGCCAACTCCGGTAGCGAACAGCACTTCCTTTAGCTAGCTAGCTTTAACAGACAAAAACAGCCAGTGACCGTTTCAGTGAGCATGGTCAACAGTCGTCAGTTAAAGGTCCAATGTGTGGCAATTTCTCCCATCTAGCGTTGATATTATATATCTCAAATCTCAATCAACTCTCTCGCACCACGCAGCTCCAAGTACAAGTCACAGGTACGGTAGCTTTCACACTTCAAAAAGCCGGTCTTTTGCTTTTTTCAATATCCGTTTTCTTTTTTCTGGGCAAAGAAGAAGACTCCAGTTCCTGAAATTTGAATTTTAAATAGAGTTAGGATTTTGAGTTTGGTTCTCCTTGTTTTCTTCTTTAAAGTTGTCAGGGCCGGGAAACAACGATAGCCATTAGCAGATTCGCGGCACCTGTGAGTTTATCTTGTGACAGAAAAAATTTAAAAGGAGGAGCAGTATGTCCCTCACCAGCTAACGTATTTCAAGATGGCGCATGAATATGGAACGTCTAAACCAGTAAATGAAAATGAAAATGTAAAATTTCAAGCCAATAGGAATACTTTTTTTAATTTATGGTGGTGGTAAATATTGATGAACAGGACAAGTTTGTGAATGGGCAACACATTTACTAAAAACTGAACACTGAAGCAGGTTCAAATTAATTCTGTCAGAGAACAAAAATGACTCCTCATAACTAACTGCTGTTGTTTTCTTTTTCCATTTAAAGGAACCTGTTGGGACCTGCCATTCTGCCACTGTGTGTCTCTGAGTGTCTCTCTCTTTCTTTTCTACTTAATTTAAGCTGAATTTCTTTTTCCTTCTTTAAATCCACAGTGTTTTCTTCTGATTGAAAGGAGACCCATGTGACATCAACTCTTCCTACTCTAATTCACTGACTCACTTCAATCCTATTCACCCTGAATCCTTTAATTAACAAATTCATTTTCATCCTATTTTCTACGAGACACTTTAATCCCCTCCTGTCCTGTCCTGATAATGTGTGACATCATTACAGCTCATTAGGATGTGTCCATACATGGCATCTCCAAAGTCTTCTGCACCACTAAAGCTTCTTCTGGCGAATGTCATTCTCAACATGATCACGGCACTTAGTGTCAGGACATAACAACATTAGGCGAGATTTAGGTTGATGACAAGAAGTAGCCAGAGCCACTCAACTAAAGAGGTTTTCAACAAAAACTTCACCCGAATCATTCACCCATAACCTTTTCATCCTAATGTAACTTCCACATAAACACAGGGCCAGTTAGCTCAAATGGATACAGGTTGTAAGTCTACAAAGGCTGTGGTGCGTGAAGATAAAACATGATGCAAACTTTAGAGGCAGCAGGAATGTATAGAAACTCAAACTATTACTCACTCAAACTATAACTATTAGTTACTGTCACTTGTCTATTTAATTTATTTTTACACATTTTAATAATTCCTATTTTATATTTTTTGCCATCTGATCCACTAAATTCTACATTTATTTGTACACATTTACTTAAAGCGGCTAGAGCCATTTATATATTTTTATTTTAACAATGGATCACACAACTAGTAGCAGCAGTATGAAAGGGGTCGCTCACAGAGAGGAACCCACAGAACATTTCCCTCTGACTCAGAAGTTTTCTCATTTTTGGAAAAAACAGAAATCAGCAGGGACAGATTAGATGAACTGTAGCTAATTAACTAATCATCTCAGCAACAGCCAATAAAGAAAAGTTTGTCTGTTCTTTGATTAACAATCTTTCAGCTGCAGCTGGTGACTGAACTCAGCAAAAGAGTGTTTGCGGGTGAAAAGACACTCCGTCACACCACTGTAACCAACTGGCGACTGCTGATCAACTGATCACCTCACGTTGAGATTTAAGAATCTCCCAGTTAAACTTCTACCTTCAGTATTTGGAGTAAGTAACTGGTGAAGAACAGTAGGCTACAGTTGTTAATTAAATGAGTCTGTAGTGTTTTGGCTTTGTCAGCCAACAAAAGGCGATTAAACAGTTGTAGTTATTTTAGGCTTTAATTACTCACAAGTGTTGAAGAGAAGTGTAACAAAGATATTATACATGCCAGTCAGATGACTGCAGGCTTTTATTCTGAATAAGGCAAAAAATCTGGCATACAACATGAAGATTGTACTATTGTTGTGCAGGACAAAAATATTTCCCGAGAAGAATTTGGGCAAGGTGTTTCCATGTAAGCAAAACATTTACTAACTAAAAGAAATATTATTATTATTATTACTAAAATATAGAATTACTTGTTAATTAATAATTAATTCTAAAATGATCAGAAACTCATAATTTCCGAAGATTGGAGTGACAGCTAAAGAGCAGCTGTTGTATGCAATTACGTGAAGTTAACTGTATATATGTGTATGTAACTATATAATGTAACTAAACTGTGTCAGAGGCTGCCGTTCCTGAACAAGGGGTCTCTGATCAAATCTATACAACCTGTGGCCTCTCAGCATCAACTCATTAGCATCTATTCAGTCCCAGATTCCACCAGGTGACCCTTTGCACACACACACACACACACACACGTCAGTGTTTAGTGCTTAAACATAAAGCCATTACAGTCTATTGTTAACTCAATGACACATACACCGTCTTGTTATCAGAGTCGTTACTGACGTATTCACAGCAGTTCAGAGGAGTGATGAAACAACACACACACACACACACACACACACACACACACACACACACACACACACACACACACACCACACACACACACACACACACACACACACACACACACACAACACACACACACACACACACACACACACACACACACAACAGTCAGTCATGCATGCAGTGTGTTTCCACACCTCTGTGATTGTTGGCTTTTCCCCTTCAGTAAGCACTTGCACCGAGGAATGAAGATCAAGCGGTGTATCGCTGTGTATCGCAACATGTTCTGCTGATTCTATTGACAGTGTTTTGTTTGTCAAACATCTTCATTTACACACATCTAATCAAGCTGCATTCTCGTCAAATCTAAGGATTTTTGTGCAACACGCAAAGGGTCTTATAATACTCATGATGCTTATAGTTATTTCTTCGTAAGCTCTTTGTGACACCAGATTCCTCATTATTCTAACACTAAAGACTTATTTTTAAGCTTTAAAAGAATACGTGAAAACTTAGTTGCCTTTCTTTAAATGGTTGTTCATTTCTTTAATGTTTAATTTCTTATACTGCACTATGACTTTTATTCTTTGGTTTTATAACTGCTTATTCTTGTGTTTTATCTATTTTTATGTTTTAACTGTTTTTAACTGTTTTTGTGTAAAGCACTTTAAATTGCCCTGTTGCTGAAATGCTCTATACAAATAAAGCTGCCTTGCCTTGCCTTTCCTAGTATATGGATGGACTGTGTATGATCAATGTCCTAAATTGTGGCCAAATTGTTGTTACAATGTTAAACAGACCAGACATTGATTACATCCCATGACAATTATGAACATGTCCATAAAATCAAATGTTGGTCTTTTGGAAAACAGAGCAAGCTGCTGCTTCACCTTCCAGACTGTTTTTGGGAAACACAGGTGAGACTTTGTTTTGCCTCTAAGGCCAAAATGTACGCTTACTTCGGTGAGCTGCAGCATTCATTCATGAACACACTGAAACCTACACTGTACATTTGCTACTACTTGACAACTTTACTGTATAGGTCTTCTCTGTTTCAATCGCCAGCAGCTCAGTGAGCACATCCACCGCCACGCTTGCTTAACCACACACTCGCTATGCACACCCTATAAATATAGGACTCCGTTTGAAACACAAATATGGGAAAATATACATTTATACAGAAAACAAAACAGAAGCTGTCTGATAAAAATCTACCTTTCTTCGTGATTGTTTACTGGTGAATCTGTATCTTTGCACTATGTATTATTACTGTATATTATTTATTAATGAATATGGTCAAGGTAGTAATTATTAATACAATCTGTTACCCTTTGTTTCAGTCAAACTTTCTATTTATAGACGTACAGTTATGTTTGCAGTTAAAGTTCAACAAGAGAATTCAACAAAATGTCAAAGCGTTCCTTAAGTTGGTGGCGTCATTTAAAATTCAGAATTAGCCGAACATGGGGGGAAACCGTTAACAATGGAATCTGTAATATTGTTTGTATTGTGAGTTTTTCTGTCTACTGACCTTCAGCTCCCAGTGAAAGGTCATCTTCAAAGCTGCAGCCGTTCTTCAGCACTCCTGTTCTCACACACACAAAACATACAACAAGTACACACAAAATAGTTAAGTTGTGAAATCTTTTCAGAAGCATGGGGTAAAAGACATGCCTCTACTAATTCTGACACATAACTGCTAGCATTAAACACAACTAAAGCTACATTTAAAAACAAGAAAAAACATCATGAACCAATGTCCCCAGAACATGTTCTATCAGGTTGGGGTCCTCACAATGTAATTTATACAAAGAACACACACAGAAAATGTGGATTACCTTTGCTTGGAGAAGCACTCTGTTCATCTAAAGAGGCTCCGAGGGGAGTCCTGGACAAGAGACAAAAAGACAGAGAGTTAAATATCAACCCAAACCATAAACTGACCATTAAAAACATAAATATTCACCAAATTGCCAGTGTGTAGGTCTATATATCAAATATTTGATGCCAGTGTGTTTTGCCTTTAATTCTCATCTACTAGTATCTTAGTGCTACACTGGGATGGCTTAAAATACCTTTAAGCATATTCCTAACCAGGCAATGTTCACCAACAACAACAACCAGGCTACACTATTTATCCCAGGCTAACTCCTGGTCAAACAGAGTGATAATCCCATGCCAACCTCTGATTGAAATAAAGTCCAGTCTAAGTCCTGGTTAATATAATGCAAACTATACCAGTAAACTAACCCACTGTATATATGGAACTAACAAAGCCAAATCCTGGTTGTGCAATGCTCATTAGCAACACTAAGTCGATACCAGGCTACACTAACCATCACTACCTTTCAAACTGAGGCTAACTATCAGGTTACGACAAAGTATCTTAGATTATCTACTTAACAGGATATGGCTCAGTATACCAGGATACCTCCTAGTCTGGTTTAAGATAACTATCCCAAGCTAACTGCCTGTCGGTCTAAGGTTTGTCTGACTAAATGGCTGTACATCGCTGAGATAAAGCCTGACATCTGGCATGTCCCTCCCCGTCCCCTATCTCTGCTATCCAGGCTTAGCGCCATCTAGGAAGGGTATGATGGATTTAAAAAAAAATACAAACAAGCAACAGCATTTTTTTTCCCCTATCCCCGAATAGATAAGCAGTGTAGCCAGATCCATACTCCAGGGCTGACACAGCGCTGTGGAAAGAGGTCTGGCAATCAAGACTAGGCTACTGCCTAACTGCCTGTTAATCTAAGTAACCCAGGCAAGGTGCCTATCAGGCTAACTATCCCAGGACAAATCTTGGTCAGGCAAAGGTAACCTATCTCAATGCAAACTTCATGTTGGACTAAGGCTAACTCTGACTAAGCGGTAACTGCCTGTCAGGTGAAGGCTTACTAATCCAGACAAACTCCTCAGACCAGACAACTTATTGAAGTCCACTACTGACCAGGCTAGACTAAATATCCCAGGCTAATTCCTGTTTTTGTTACCTATCCCAGGTGTCCTACTGACCAGACTAGTCGTCCCAGGCTAACTAGCTGACAGATGAGGCAAGTTGACAGTAGCAGTAAGCTAGCGGGTCTGAGCTGCTCTCTGCAGCCGGGCGCTGGGAACACAGAGCTGTTACACAACCTGCCACTCTTATCAATGGGACAAACTTCATGCCACCAGTTAACACACACAAATGGACGGTTGTGTAACCAGCAGGAGCAGTGTTTGCTAATCCTTTCACTTTCCACCGGCAGACATGTTGGCCTCAAGCCCCTGCCCTGCGGATATTGCTATGGTAACCTGTGATTCTGATTCTGCTGGTCATGTTACCACAGTGACACGTCAGAGCGCGGTAGGGTCACATGGTTGGGAATGACAGCAGTGAAAACTGTGTGTGCATGTGATAACAGTGTTGACCTAGCAGGAGAAACCCCTCCTCTGTTTACTCTCCTTTTTTTCTGCTGTTCTTTTCATCCTCTCATTGCGTCTTTCTTTCCTCCTTTGCCTCAACAGCTCTATAGGCCCTATCTCTGGGCGTTGTTCCCTTTGTGTGTGTGTGTGTGTGTGTGTGTGTGTGTGTGTGTGTGTGTGTGGTGTGTGTGTGTGTTGTTCGTGTGTCTGTCAGCAGCTGATAACACCATTACTAAACACAAACCTTCAGACACTGGGAAAACATATCAATAAACCAGTTGACAAGAAAACCAGTTTGCCACTCAACCAGTCACTCAGGATTTTAAGGACCATATCCTCTATGTTTCATAGTGCAGTCCATGAACTACTAAGTCTGTTTACTGTACATTGCTGCAAATCCTTTTCTAATCATCCATCAGTTTGGGATTGAGTCACTTGTTTCAGTTGATTTCTAAGAAAATCAACTTGCAGCAACAGGCTAATTAGAAGAGTCACATATGACATGTAACAACCAGGCCAAAACAGGACACAAAAAAACCTTGGTATGGTCCTTTAATCGGGTGGTGAATGGATACTGTACCTGCATTCAATCAGCCAGCTGGTGATCTTGTTAGGAACTCGCTCTGAGAGAGGGAGACAGATGAGAGTGTTAAAGAAGTAGGCCAGCCGATGCTGTGTTGTAACAGTGGTTACAACATGCTATATAAGGATTACACCATGCCAGACTTCAGGATGTAACTCAACATCTCAGCTGATTGTAGTCACAGTGCCAGCAGGCCGCAATTCCACCACAGTTAACATCTGCTGTGGCTACAGATATTCATAGTTTTCATCATCATTCAATCGGACCATTATCTTTTCAATTAGTTGTTTAGTGAAAAATGCCCATCAAGTTTCCCTGAGCACAGTGACATATCTTACACTTTCTGTGCAGCTGGAACCACTGAATGTTTGGCATTTTTGCTTGAATGATAAGCACAATTATTTATCAAAGTCCAAGTATCCAAATGTTATTTACCATCAAAGAAAAAAATCCTTTTAGAGACTTAAGAGGATTGTGCATGTTCAAACAAGACTAAGAGTCTGCAGTAACGCATGGTGAGAATATATTTGGCACAGCTGTACTTTGAGCTTATTGGTAACGTCAGCACGCTATTATGCTCACGGTGACAATGCAAACAAGCTGATGTTTACAAGTGATACGGTTGACCGTGTTCACCATTTTAGTTTAGCGTGCTAGCATTGTAACATCATAGTTGTGTTTTACTTGAGTATGTTCTTTTTATGCTACTTTATTTTTCTACTCCACCAGATTTCAGAGGGAAATATTATAGTTTAACTCCACTACATTTATTTAACTTTTATAGTTATTAGTTACTTTTTTGGATAAAAAAACATATGATACAGCACGGTGCTACTAAACTACACGGTGGTATATAATGTATTTAAAGTCCCTTTGGGGTGGACTTTAGGCCATTTCACTTACAACCTATAACGTGCAAAAAAAGATATATTACACAATAAAGGAAAAGGGAAAAGCCAAAAATCCTAATATGAGCACTTTAAACAAATTATAATTTTGACCTGATGACGGCGCTAAATGAAATATTAGTAGAACAACAAAGTAATTACAATTTATACAAAGGGGACAACTTTCTAGCAATCCATTTAATAGTTGTGGAGACATTTCACTTAAAACCACAAATGTCAACCTCATGGTGGCGCTAGAGGAAAAGTTATGGTGTCACCAAAGTAACCCTCTAAGCACCATCGATATCTGTACAAACTTTTTATAACACTCTATCCAATAGTTTTGAGATATCTTAGTCTGGACCAACCAACTAAATTCTACTATAGCTAAAAACAAAGAGGGAGAATGAATGTATTTCAGTTAAAGGGATGAATTTATGGAACAGTTGTAATGAAGAACTGACTATATTTAGCAGGATTCACAAGTTTCAACAGTTTGTTTATTGTAAAAACAGTAGGCGTGATATACAACACGTTCGCCTACATCTTTTAAGTCTGTAGAAAGTATTTCGTTTCTAAGTAACCTCAAATACACTGTACCAACTGCCTTTCTGTTCTGCAATTTATTGTTGCTTATCAGCTAATATAGATAACTAGGAAAAGATGAAACGGTTTGATAAGGGGCAGTGGGTTAGTAGCAGTAGCTCAGTTCGTAGGGAGTTGGGTTGGGAACCGGAGGGTCGTTCAAGTCCCCGTATGGACCAAAGTAGGGAGTGTGGATTGGTAGCTGGAGAGATGCCTCTTCACCTCCTGGCCACTGCCAGGTTCCCTTGAGCAAGGCACACCCACCCCCCAGCCCCCCCCCCCCCCCCCCCCCGTGCTAAGGGCGCTGGTCCAGCTGGCAGCCCACTCACTCTGACATCTCTCCATTTGTGCATGTATAGGTCCTGAGCATGCGTGTGTATTTTAGACCTGTGTGTAGTGATTACTAACAGAGTGTAAATTGTAATTTCCCCACTGGGGATCAATAAACAGTATAAATTATTATAACTACTATTAGTCAGCAGTGACTTTGGCACCCAGCTAAGGTGGCTGCAGAAAAATGAGATGAGGTTAATGTGAAGTATTTTGCTTTTTAGGAATACATTTAACATTTAAGGTTATTCCTATATCCCCAGTTACAACAATGGTGACATCTGAGCCCAGCCTAACCTGGTTCTTCTGAGGGTCTTTGTTCTTCCACATCCGTTACATTCTGTTGGGGCTCCTGGGGGCCACAGCTCTCTGCTTCTGACTCTTGCCAGATGGAGTCTCTACTCCGGGCCCAGGCCCGACGCCGCAGACCGGCTAAGCAGCGGTCTGACTGCACTCTGGGATCTAAGGATCAATCGAGCAAACAATCTGTCAGACAGCTGGCCTACTATAAAGTCATTAATCAGGTTGGGTAGGTATTCACCCTGACAAACAGAAACTGCACGTGACAAAACATTTGTGTCAAACTGAGCGATCACACGCCTCAGTCCTCACCCTGCACATCTAAATCAACTAACTGTGCTTTTTGACCACCACTTTGATAAAGAACAATAAAGACATGACTAAGGGCCCAACAATAATTACAATGTAATATCCCATTTCATTCCGATATATTTGAAGGCTCAAAAGGCAAAGTAAATCTGTCATCTGATTTACCTGATTTTTCAACTTTGATAGAGATCTATTTGCATCATCAAACAATAGCAAGCCATTATACCAGGGATTCACAGCCTTTTTCGTCAGAGGTAACGGCCTACATCCCGATCAAATGAGCTCAAGTGCTGCATGATTGACGTCACAAGTCCAAATGTATTCATTTTAATTGACTTCAAAATGGATGTTAAGAAACACTACAAATGTATACATGTTTTCCTCATAAAACGTCATAAAACTGCATTGTTAATTTCAAATTGGTTTGGTCAAGTCTGCATTCATACTACTACCACTTGAAGTGGCTTTAAGCTAATTAGTCCAACTATTTATCTGTTACCTTTAGCTAAAGTCTAACTCTTCATGCTTCATGCTAATCACTCCAACAGTTTTAGAGCTACAATGATTAATTGATTAGTTGTTTTGATAGTCAATTAATTGGTTTAACTGTATCTAATTCCAGCTAGGCCTGCACAATTGGGGAAAAAAATTATAAATCCCGATTCTTTTAGCTTAGAATTGATATCACAATTCTCTGCCACGATTCTTTTCTCACTAAGTGTGATGTTTATTGCACACATGAACCATGACAACACAAAACAAGTTGGCAGTACCAAACATAGATTTTTTTTGGCACCTATAGCCCATTGTCCATCTCCACAAGCCTGTAAACATAGAGGCTTCATTGAAGAGAAGGGAGAGCACTGCAGCACTTGGGAGCACTTTAAAACCTATGTTATACAGTCTATGATTAAAACGTACAGAAGAAAGAAGTAGCGTTTGTGATCTTATTGGCTCGTAAATTAGGTGAGAATCAAAGTCATTAAAAAAAAGAAAAAATTATAAAAGAAAAGTATATCACATTTTTTTTTTAAGATTAATAATGCTGGCCTAATTCCAGCTTCCTAAATGTGAATATGTTCTAGTTCCTTAAACCCTCTGACAGTAAACTGAATGTTTTTGAGTACTAGACTCATTACTTTTAACTAGTTTCAACTGTTTATCCATTTTATCATCAGCTATTTCTATTCGATACTCATGTCCATTACTTTTAACTTTTTCAACTGTATGAGTAAGATGACCCACTTGGAGCAGTGCTGGTGTCCATTTCCAGAGATCCACTCTCCATATCTGCCTTTCTGTGTGTCTGGTTGAGGCCAGTCAGTCAGTCAGTCAGTCAGTCAGAGGAGACTGAAACCTCTACAGCAACATCAGCAACAGGTAACACACCTGGACAGAGAGACAAAGGGAGAATTATTTTTTTTATTTTTTATTGGTTGGTTGGTTTATTTAACGGGAACAGTGCACATTAGTAAACAATTCTGTATATGTGGCAGAGTAGGTCAGAAGGCTTTTTTTATGTGTAGTTCCTGGACAGATGTTGCAAAGTTACACTAAAAAACAATAATACAATATAGCCGCAAGCAGCGATTTGCGGGTTCAAACTTTTTTTTCTCGATAGCGACTTCAAAGTAATTTCACACATGAGGTCCAACGTTGTTATAAAAACATTTCCTGCAAACTTTGTAACGATTGGACAAAAAGTGCACTTGGTTTAAAATGCCTACAACTGATTTGACCAAAACAATTATTTTCAATTCAGTGTGATATGTAGCTCAGTCCAGCTCACATCAATTTGAAAAAAGCAGATTACCAACAAAAAAAAACAATTGCTCATAAAGCCACAAGCTGCGATTCCAAGCTCAAACCTTGATTCGCGTCATTCCACGTCCAGTTATTGTGCATTTAAAATGCCCCCTAGTGGTCAGTTTGAATGAGACTTGCAGTGTATGTGTGAGGTCATTATGTAGACAACAAGCTACTTTCCAGATTTATTGTTTTCTTAAATTATAAATGTGTTGACAAAGGACATATTGGGATGACCTGATAATAGCCGCCTTATATTATGTCAGCAAGCAATGCATCATCAAGGCTGTGCTGTAGATGTTGATGAAAGCCTTTTACCCTTGCACAGTTAACCACATGCAGTGCACTTATCCATATGATGCACATTGCACATATAATTTGGGTGATGAATGTAAGATGACTGCAGAAGTGATACTCATCTGTGTTTTTGTTTGTTATTTTTAAAGAAATGGAAGAGCAGATTCTGAAAACAAATCCAGTGTGGCAAGGTTTACATTTTTATGATGTAAATTTAGGGAGCAAAAGCAGTATCTGCTCCAAATATCGGCTCAAAAGAAATCGGCAGCCCTCATCGCTCATCGGCTAAGGCTGATTAAAAAAAATCTATTTCGGCATCGGCACTAAAAAATCCGTATCGGTCGATCCCTACTACTAAGTACTGCACAATTCTGACATACTTGTTCATGTTCATTTTATGCTACTTTATTTTTCTACTCCACTAGATTTCAGAGGGAAATATTGTAGTTTTAACTCCACCTCATTTATATAACTTTTATAGTTGTTAGTTAATTTTTATATAAAAAACCATGTTCTAATAGTTAAACTTTCAATTACCATTGCTTGCTTTGAATCAAACCCTTTGGTATTAGGAAATGAAAAATAAGGTGTGCCATATTTAGCAGCTCCAGCTATTATTTCAATGTGTCAGATACATGTTTAATTAAGGCTGCAAGCAGTGTTGGACGGGCCCTTGCACCTCCTTGCATATCGGGGTTACTTACTCCTTTCGACCATGCAATATGTCATCTACGAAAAGGGAAGTCTTAGCTGATTTCAACGATACCACCCACAAGACTCTACATCATACAGTTAATTAACTGTGAAATGGGGCGTGGCTAAAGCATAGGGGGTGGGCCAGACCATGAGCAATTAAAAAGGAACTATCTGCTAAGTTCGATGATACCTCACACAAGAGTCTACCTTAAACGGTTCACAAGTTATGAAAGGGGTGTGGGCTTAGTCCTAAGCGCCAGCAGCCGGCCATCAGCCGACCGTTGAAACCAACAGGAACAAGATCACAGTTTACTACGGAGGAAGTCTGAGCACTGTTCATACACATACATGTAATAATAGGTAATAAGGTTACACGGTTGCTCACGATAGTGGGGATACAGCCACAAAATAATTTACTAAAATAACACGCAAGATTACAATATAAGGTGATGGGAGTAGAAAACTAAAGCATGGATTTAAAAATAGAATAATCCATATGGAGTCACTGACTGGAAGAGAAGGATGGAGAGGAAGAAAAAAAAAAAGAACATGCAGCCAAATTTAAACGAGAATGTGTGAAACAGGAAACAAGTGTTTAGGATGAATAACAGAACAACTTCCTGTCGAGATATAGAGAAAAGGAGAGAGAGAGAGAGAAAGAAAGAGATGGGAGGGAAGATTTTGTTAGATTTCTTTTGTAAATGCAAAACAAACTAAAATGTCAGAAACAACAATACACAGACAGAGAGTGCGCAGAGAGAGAGTATCCTCTGCAGCCACCAGTAGCCTCTTGTTCACCCTCGTTCACCCTCTCAGTCCTCTTTAGTTATCCGTCACCCCAACATACCTCTGTAAGTATCAACACTCCTATGGGCTTAAAGGAGGCCATAACAAGTTTGTAGTGCTGTGTTTTACAGAGAACAGCAGCTGTGTTTAGTTTGCATTTTGACAGTTATTAAAGGATTTTCAATAGAGATACGTTATCAGGAAAGCGTTAAATAAAAGATTTCCCATTGCTTCTTTTGTTCAGCCAACAGTCCAAAACCTAAAGATTAGGGCTGGGCAATATATCAATTTTATATTGATATCGTGATATGCGACTAGATACGTGTTAGATTTTGGATATTGTAACATTGTAATATGAAATTAGTGTTTTCTATTCCTGGTTTTACAGGCTACATTATAGTAGAGTGATGTAATTGTCTGAAACTACCGACTTTTCTAGCTGTTCTGTTATTTGCCTTTACCCACTTAGTCATTATATCCACCAAGCACCAATTGTCAACCATACAATATTGTTGCAATATTGATATTAAAGTGTTTGGTATAAAATATCTTGATATTTGATTTTCTCCATATCGCCCAGCCAAACTAAAGATATTTAGTTTAATATCACTTAAGACACTGAAAAGTAACTCATGCTTATACTTGACGAGCTGGAACTAAGTAATGTTAATAATGGGTAATAATAACTATTAATAACAACCTAATATTAAACATTTTAGCTCTAATTTTTCAGATAACCACATTCAACAGCACATTAATGACAAACCTAAATCTCAACATGTACTGTAGTAGTTACAACCTTTACACTGAAATACAGTCACATACATCGACATCATCAAACTGTCAGAAAAGTAATCAACAACTATTTGGATAATAGATTAATTGTAAAAGTCATTTCTCAAAATGACAAACATTTCATGGTTCCAGCCTCTCAAATGTGAGGATATGCTGCCATACAAAAACACGTAAAAATTAGCTCCACCTCAACCAACTACAAATCAAATTAGTACTACTTAAATGATCCGAATACATCCTCCAACACTGGCACTCTTACAGTACAATACTTTTTAATGCAAGGGATGCTTTTCTCTGTTTCATATCATGATGATCAAATGTCTTTGAGGGAAGTTGACCCACTCACTGTTGGTTATAAAAAAAAAAACAGACTTGGAGGTCATGACTGCATGAGTGACACCACACTTACAGTCGGTTTCCTGCAACCTGCACACAGAAAACACACTTGAACCTTCATCTCAAGGACAGTGATCAATGCTCACTGCTAACAGAGTTAAACAGCGTGGATGTGGGGACATGGAGCCTTTATACATCACTGTTACATCATGGTTATATAAAACTGCAGGGGGGGCCCCTGGAAAATCAAAGAGAAGTTGAACAAAGGCTCCATTTATATCTTTCTGTACAGTCATAAAACGCATACAAGTACATTTACTACAGTGCTGTACTTTAGTGCGATTTAAAGGTATTTGCAACTATGCACTTTCTTTAAACCACTTCATACCTCTACTACACAACATTTCAAAAGGAAAACACTGCAAAGGGCACACCCCTAAAATCAGTATGTGAGTTATTTTACAAAAATGTCACCAAAGAGTAAAAAGAAGAATTTCAGGTAGGCCTCGCGCTGTTGGCAGACGGAAACAGAACAAACTTAGTTGAAAAGCCGAAACAATTGGCTGATTAATCAAACGGTCTTATCTATCATTTCTCTCATTTCAAAAATGCCAGCTAAAAACGCTCCAATAATCACTTGATTGAAAATAGCGAAAAATATGTTATGTGTTGTGTTTTGTATGAAAAAAGTTTCACCAGGTAACAAAAAAGTTGCCAATTAATTTGTTGTTAATTGACTTATTGTTTAGCTGTACTTGTATATACTGCTGGGTAACAAATTATATCTTATATCTTATAAGGGTATCTTATAAGCTTTATATGTTTTGTGTGCAAAAAATCTTAATTTGTAATGTAGCCTAGTCCATAAAGCTGTCTGATGCATGTAGTGCTGTATAAAGTACAATGTTTTAATATTCTCACATGAAAAGTAGTAGAGTAGAAGTAGAAAGTGACATAAAAAGGAAATACTCCCATTAAAGTACAACCCAAAATTGTACAATAGTTAGCCCAGTAGGTTGAATGTAGGCTACTTCACCACTGTCCAGCTTCTTCAACACATCTGATCTGAATCCCTTTAAATATCTTCTGTAAAAAACACCAATCAGGCACTTTAAAATCAAAATAAAAGTGAGCACCATTACTAAATCCCCATGTGTCTTTAGCATTTCCCTTTTAGGCTCGGACTTAACTTGTTTGCCTAGTTTAGTTGTTCCTGCTCTGTTTGACATGGAGGACAGGACTGACAGTAACGTTAGTCAAACTCTTCGTGTCCTCAGAAACTACCGAAACCAGCAGCACCGTCACATCCAGTCGTACAATATGCAGTAGTAGTAGCAGTAACGTTACTCTAAGCGGGTACAGCTACTCACCGTCATGTTTCTCCGCAGTTTGTGTCTCTGCTTCCGAACTGTCAAACTCCTCCAAACTTTTCTGAAAACACTACAACATTCCTGCTTCCGCTTCCTGAAACCAGAGGGGGCGTGTCCGCGGTGGACAGCGGAGGAGAAACAGCCACACCTGTCGGATTGAAGGGCTTGGCATGGCCTACTGTCACACGGTAATTACACAGATCACACACAGGGGTGGAGGAAGTACTCACAACTTTTACTCAGGCTACATTAAGTAAGTGGAAGTGTTATTGTCTAAATAATAGGCTACTTCATCACAAGTTAAAGTCAAAGTAGGCCCACTAACATAAAACTATTAGGCTAGGCCAATTGTTATAAAGTGTTGCTGACGCATACACATCCACATAAAATATTAAAAATATATATTAAGCTATCATCCAATGAAACATGTGGCACTGTATGAAAAGATTAATAATATATAGACTATGTAAAAAAGAAAGAACATTTCTGTCTTTCTTTCTTTCTCAGTTTTTTTTATTTTTTTTATTTTTTTGGGCTATTCCACCCTCTATGGACAGGACAGCTAGATGAAAAAGGGGAGAGAGAGAGGGAAGAATACAGGAAACCGTCACTGTTCGGATTTGAACCCCACACCTCTGCGTCGAGGCATAAACCTCTAAATGCACACGTGCGCCTGCCATACCAACCGAGCCGATCGGCCACATTCCTTCTCAGTCTTCACCTGCAGCAGCTACATGCCACCACCAGATGGAAACCAAACACTGATGATGACCACCTTTGCTGAGCTGCTCTGCTGCCGATGGATCTGCGAGGACACAACAGCTACCGAAGATATTGATCAAAATAGTTTCAGATATAAGTGATCTACATGTGAACCAAACCTACCATAATTAGAAAAATTAATTTCCTGATGCTGTTAAAAGGGTCTCTCCAGTTGTCACGCTGGACATTAAAATCTTTTATAAACCTTTTATTAAATGACTATATATGGTAGCTAGTGCAGTTAAAGTAGGGTGACCAGACGTCCCCGGTTTCCGGGGACAGTCCCCGATTTTGGCTTCCTGTCCCCGGCTGGATGTGTCCCCGGAAATGTCCCCGGTTTTCACTGTGACTGAAAGACCCGAAATTGGAATGAAAGAAAGACAAAACTGACAAAACGTAGCCGATAGTCGCACACCCAACACACGCAGGCTCCAGGCAGCCAGAGCCAGCGGTGCTCAGAGAGGTTTAGAAGCCGTGTGTTACGATGCTAAAACCCACTGGTTATTTACATGGAGTCTGGTGCTTTTAGCGAACGCAATTTCGCGGCTTTATGTTTTAACCAGGATCTTACGTTAAGTCCAAGTGGCTTCCTTCAGACAATCCTTCCCATGATGTGTCGACACTTAAATATTAATCTGAGTCTGTGAAAGCATAAGAAAGACATTACACAAATCCAATAACTTCCATTCGCACGACCGTTTAAGGTCCGCACGCAAGGAACATTGTCTCAGAGGTTTGTTGTATCGATTCTCAATGAGCTGTTAATGCAGGATGCTGAGCAGTAAAGCAAAACGTCAGTGTTCGTAAACATTACATATTATGAAATATTGAGACTTTCTATCTGAAATATTAGGGACTCTTAGGCTATATCTTGAATTTTAGGACTTAAGGACTTTCATTGAAAATTAGCTTAGGACTTACTATCTGAAACATTAGGACTTTCATCTTAAACTATTAGGACTATTAGGCTTATATTTTGAAATATTAACTTCTATCTTGAAATATTAGTTTTTGTTGAAATATTAACTTGATCTTCGAAATATTAGGACTATAGACTTCTACTGAAATGTAGGACTTATAAGACTTTCATCTTGAAATATAGGCTATAAGGACTTTCTATCTTGAAATATTAGGCTATAAGGACTTTCTATCTTGAAACATTAGGACTTTCTATCTTGAAATATTAGGACTTTCTATCTTGAAATATTAGGACTTATCTTGAATATTAGGATATTAGGACTTCTATTTTGGAATATTAAGATTCTATCTTGAAATATTAGGACTTTCTATCTTGAAATATTAAGACTTTCTATCTTGAAATATTGACTTTTTTTTAAAATTTAAGGATTTTTATTTGAAATATTAGGACTTTCTATCTTGAAATATAAGGATGGATTTTTTCTTGAAATATTAGGACTTTCTATTTGAGGGTGTAGTGAGGGAGTAGGAAGTAGCAGGCGGGTGGGTCTAGGATCATACCTGGGGGGGGGGGCTCCCTAATAAGAACAGTCTAGGTCTAGTGTCCCGTTTTAAGTTTTACAAAAATAAAAACATTACTTGTTTTGGAAGTAAATACGCTTCTGAGCTGAAAATGTCCCCGGATTTTGTCTGAGAAATCTGGTCACCTTAAGTTAAAGTAAAATATTATTAAGAAATGTGACAAATAAAAACGTTATTAATAATAAAAAATAATGTAGCAGTCCGAAGACTAAGTAAACTGGAGCCTTTGCTACCTGACGTGTACTATCTCTGAGGTCTGGTTTTTGCGATTGCTCGCTGCCCCATCAGTCCATGTTCAATGCTCCTTTCCCAGTTTCATTGATCAGTTCTTCATTTGCGAGTATAAAACAAACTACAACTAAAAACCTCTATGCAATTCCTAGACTATTGTCCATTCGCCGCATACAGAGAAGAATTGTTAGTTGTGATCTTGTCCCCAAAAAATTGAGCCCATCAACGGTTCATCGTTCATCTAGCGCTGCTTTAAGGCCTACCCTGGTTTCTCCTTCTGAATGCACTCACTTAGAAATGGCATTGAAGTAATTCATTTGAACACTCAAAGCCTGATCCAAAGTTGGACTTTATTGAAATTATGGTCACACAATCAAAAGTTGACGTACTGTTTGTATCTAAATCATGGCTGTGTGATTCTGTGTGGATGTGGAAATTATGCTGTCTCTCTTCCCAAGAAAATTATCTCAGACTCCCATTCTCTAAGGGATAAAAATAATATGATGCATTTAACAAGCGTTTTATCTCTGCTGGTTTTTTATTTGAAAGGGCATATGGCCACTGTGGTTCTTGCCAGTCAGTTGACTCTTCATCGTACTTTTCAACTGTTACTCAGGAAAATGGAAATCTTATTTTTAATTTTCAGAAACTCTCTGAAGCCGAGGGCCTTGCAGCCCTGCCCCATTGACACCAAGGAATCTTTAGGCGTTGACAATCAAGACCCATCTTTACTCAAGTGTGCTGCACCTCTCATTGCTAGTTCAGTAACACACATCTTCAATTTAACCTTGAGGATGGGAAATATCCTTTGGTGTGGAAATCAGCTTTTGTTCTACCATTACATAAGGGAGGTGACTGTAGTAATTTAGATAACTAACAACCCATCTCTAGGCTCCCCAGTTTGGCAAAGATCTTTGAATCTCTAGTAGGCAAACAGTTACAAACTTGTATTTCTGCAACAGTATTCTTAGCATGAATCAATCTGGTTTTAGATCCAAACACAGTACCACATCCGCCACTATGCTTGTTATGAACGATCTTGCAAATGCGTTGGATGATAGAAAGCACTGTGCTGCACTGTTTGTTGATTTGTCAAAAGCCTTTGACACTGTAGACCATGCTATCCTTTTCAACAAACTGTCAATGGTTTAAAAGTTATTATCAAGAGGCGTCCTATAGCTCCCTGAGTAAGTGCGTTCGCCCCATGTTGACTGAGTCCTGCAGTGGCCCTTTGCTGCGTGTCATCCCCCTTCTCTCTCTCTTTCACATGTCTATCCACTGTTTCTGTATAATAAAGGGAAAAAATCCTGAAAAAAAAATATTTTCAAGATAGAACTCAGGCCGTCACATTTGATGGAGTCAAGTCCTAACCCTTACACTTGCTTAAAGGGGTACCACAGGGTTCAATACTGGCCCTCTATTGTTCTCACTGTATATTAACACTATTGGTGATGATATCAGACATTGTAAATTCCATTTATATGCAAATTACATAGTGATGTATTTGATTGTGCCAACAGCTGGTCTAGCAATGATGCAGTTGGGGTCTGATTTTGAAATACTACAGGGGTGACTTTTATAGCTTAAACTTGTTTTAAATGTTAAGAAAACCAATGTCATGCTTTTCTCAAGGTCTAAACTTTCAGTTAGAAACACTCTTGCAATTGGTAGTTTGGATGGTACTGAAATTGAGCAAGTCCCTGCATATAATTACATTCTCCTTTAAAACACATGTTACTGAATTAGGAAAAAAATTTAAATTCAAGTTAGGGTTCCTTTACAGGAACATGGCTTGTCTATCATCTGTAAATAGAAAGCAAATTGTTCAGGCTACTTCTTTTTATCAGTTTTAGATTACTGTGATATTATTTATATGCATGCTTCAGCTACCACATTAAGATCACGGGATGCTATCTACCATTGTGCACACAGGTTTATCACGGGGGATAGTTACACTCATCACTGTACCCCATACCAACATGTGGGTTGGGCCCCTTTATCTATGAGACGAGAGCAACATGCTCTCTTGTTTATTTACAAAGCACTTCTTTTAAAACAACCTCCAACAATATATCATCTCTAATTTCCAAGAGACACCTACATTTTAACACCAGATCCGGATGTGGATCACATTAGAAACGTGCACAGTCTCCACAGGCCTGGGTGAGACTGCATTCCCTGCTTTCGCACCATTTATACGGAACGGCCTCTTAAACTCAAGCTAGACACTCTGGTGCCCCTTTCCCATTTCAAAAATGATCATTATGATGTTGTCTGTGATTGTTTTTGTTGAATTCAATGTTTGTTGTGTTTTTACATTGTTTTTAATGTTTTTGTGACCTTTCCTTGTTTTGTATGTTTGAAAAACTGTACTTGTTAAGATGTTCACACAGGGCACAACCGTAACAGAGATCAAGGTCTCAGTCTGTTTTCCCTGTTAAAATAATGTTTAAAAAAATGTGTGTGTGTGTGTGTGTGTGTGTGTGTGTTGAGTTTTCATGAATAGGGTCATCTGACCTTCTCCACAAGCACACACACACACACACACACACACACACACACACACACACACAGAATAATAGTTCTTATTCATCAGCAAGTTGCTCTGCTGTTTGTTCACTTTGCTATAAATAACAGTTGTCACCTCGCTGCTGTTTACTTTAAATTTCATATTCTTCATCATTCTTGTTGTCAACTGATCAAGTAATTAGGTTTGTTTTATTCCAGTAAAACTGTGATTCAAAGCCACTTGCACCTTTGGTTTGATTGGAAAACCATCAAATAAATGACGACTTGTAACCTTTTCTGGGTATCTGTGCTCTTATTCTTGACGTTATGAAGTACTAAAGTGTACTAAAAAAACTATATTATCATTACATGATGTTTCTGAGCGGCACAGAGATAAATCTTTTATTTTTATTAATCCTGAACTGAACACAGCAAAGAGACATATAGATTGACAATGTGTTAACCATTAGCTGTCACAGGATCTACACTGATGGGACAGACACACAGGTCCTCTTAAGTTGCCCAGTAACCTCCTAGCAACCGGTTTACCATTACCTTAGCAACCTCTTCACTAGAGCACATGCAGCCCAAATCCAAAGTCTGCTGCTACTCTTCTGTTTGGTCAGATAGCCTATGCAGCTAGTCTGACTCAATGGTTTCTTCCATTTTCTGCTGACTTTTTCAACATGCCGTTGATGTGGCTAACATGTTACACGCTACATGCTAGAAAAGAGTGATGTTTGTTTAAAGTAGGCCTATAGGAAAGTTACAGAAACGGTCGAGATCGAGAAATGGTCTGTACTGGATCTCATGAAAATCCATCCAACAACTATTGAGATATTTCTTTCTGAGCCAAGTGGTGAATGGACCGAGATAGTCATCCAGAGCCTTTAGCACGGCAGCAATAGTCACTTCTTTGCAATGGCAATGATACACATAAAAATGGCTGCCGCTCTGGCGTCCTGCTAATGATTTGAATATAAATGTCTGTTTGACTCTAATTCTATGCTAAAACCCTAAATCTAAGCAACTTGCTTCACTTGTGTGTCCAGACCTCTTTACTGGGGGACCAGGGTGTGATCCAGCATCAAACTGTGAGATAAGTGGTCGGGGTAAGGTTAGTCTCGCTTTGCCAGACCTTCCTCAATCGGGGCGCTGTGGAGGAAGGTAAACATGCTCTGGTTTATAGGCATTGTTTTGTTTTGGTGTACGTTTAAAAGTTGTTTTAGTCGTGCAACAGAAAACTCAGACACTGGACAGGTAGTCTAGCTAGCTCTCTGGAGCTACCCTGCTGAGATCTGAGAAGACTTAACCATGCTCATGGATCGACCGGAGTTTAAAATGCCAAAGGAAGCCCAAGGCAACGGATATCCGGCCTAAATAAGTGAATTCCAGCAGAATTTCCATTAGCAATGGAGAAATCCCAGAGGTGGAACTTTGAGGATATAGATAGGGTAAAATTGGATGCATGTAAAGGTGAGAACAAACACAAATCAACAAATAAACTGACTTTGACAAAACACCTGAACCTGTAACCAGTTAGAACACGTGGTCATCTCCACCTGGTGTTAGCATGTAATCTCACAAATTACTCACATTAATGCAAGTGTAAATGCACCCAGAATGCATTGCAATCAGAATGCAACTGGATTGATCAGACCACTGATATTCTACATTTTCATCACCATCATACTCTTCTTATTCTTATTCTACCACAATAATGATTAACCTCACAAATCTTCCATGAGTGTGATGTCTGTGTGCGCATGTGTAGTTGTATGTGGCGACAGATGGTCAACTTTCCTCACAAAGAGAGAAAGAGAGAGAGAGAGAGAGGAGAGAGAGAGAGAGAGAGAGAGAGAGAGAGACTCAGAAGCTGGTATAAATGGAAGATTTGTCACGTGATCCCCCTGGCCGTTTTAATGACGTACGCACCATATGGCGCGTGCCAGGAGGGCGTGGCCTCAATATGCTAATTACCCCCCAAACCCTGGTGTGTGTGTGTGTGTGTGTGTGTGTGTGTGTGTGTGTGTGTGTGTGTGTGTGTGTGTGTGTGTGTGTGTGTGTAGCCTATGTGTGTGATGCTGAGTATATAAACGGCATCCTCCCACACACACCTCAGAAAGCTCAGAGCAGGTCACGTACAGTCTCGCACACGACACGCACATAGAGCGCGCGGGATGCGTGCGATCTGACGAACAGCAGCTTGTTACAACAGGTAGGCTTAGGTCTTTTTCATCTACAGATTAATAACAAATATCTGATGGATAAATTCCTCCTTTGATTGGTTCTTCAGATTTCTGTGTAATCTAACCTCAAGGATGATACATGTGATTAGGCTAATTAACCAAATGAATTTAACTTAATAATTCGTTTTGTCTGTATCAAAATAAAGTATAGCCTATATTTATATATACATATATATGTATACACACACACATTCTGCATTCTGTATTCGTGTTTCTTTTAGAATTATAGATGATTTGTTGTTGCCCTCAGTCGTTTCTTCTTCTCTGTGATTTAATTTTGTTGGCGGTCTTTTATTGAGTTTCTTTGATGTTTGTTTTATTTCCGTCCCGTATGGCGATGTCCGCTCACCTACTGTCTGTCATCTGTACGATTGTAAGCAGTCAGCAGAAAACATGAAGGAAATAATAATTATTATAACAGTAATAATGATAATAATAATAATGTGTAGCCCATTACTCAGAAGCGTCTACTAGCCTTCTCATAGGCCGTATGAACGGTGAAGGTTTCTGTTGCGTTTCAAGACGTCATTAAATAATTAAAATTAGCCTGTATCCTAAATTTAAAAAAAACAGGATTTTTTTTCAAACGGACTTAATTTTGACAATTTTTTAACAGATAAAGAATATTTATTTTATGGACCAAAGCTAGTTTGGAAACGATTTCAACAACTTAACTGAATAAACAGCTGATTCAATTTCTCTCCGGACAATCTGAAGAATGTTTTTGCGACCGTTCCCGGGTTTTCTAATTAAATATAAATACTAATGTATAATATTAATATAGATTCTAAAGATCATATGTTATAGACCTACATTTTGTAAAAGTCGTCCCGTGTCAAATTTGCGAGTTTGGTCAGCGATTTAAATGCAATAAACTTGACTTTGCGGTGACGTTTTTTCAATTGCAACCAGCTTTGTGTTGATTGGATTTTCCGTCTTATTAATTTCTACAGGCTAGTATAATATTATTATGTTCTACATTTTTTCCTGCACAGACACAAAAGTAATCATACTTCAAACATTTGTTTTAATACATTTTAAACATCAAAAGTCGCTTTAATTAAGTTTTTAAGTCTTTCTTTTTCAGATCCCAAATTGGATCCGATTGAGAGCTTTCTGCATTTAAAAATCAGTTCGAATTCTTACAAGTCACGAATTACAGCAGCTCAATTAATCTTTTACTGTGTTTGTGTTCATATCATGCAGGAAAATAAAAGTTCAGCATCGATCAGTAGGCTAGCCTATGCCTACCTGCGGATTCTGTTCAACAAATAGAAATGAACCACGAATGTTGAGTCTGAGCCATGGTCCAAGCTCATGGAAATAATTCTTGTCATCACTAAATGAAACAATACGGATTATCTGATAAATCGTGATATTGTAAAATCAAGTCCAATAAAACTAACTTTCATATGTAAATAATAAATAACACAAACCCATCTTGTAGGATGTGATATAAAAAATTCGTCATGATGAAAATAAATGCCATTTCTTCTTAAAATATTATTGAATGAGGTAGTTATTTATATATTTTGAAACCTGTTTTAAAACCTTTTATTTGTCATATGCAAGCCTCTGATGGGTAGTTTAATTATTTTCTGTTAATAAGATGCCTTCTACATACAGGGAATAAGTGTAAGAATACTATATAATAAGAAGTTTTGAATTGCTTTTTAAAGAACGTATTTATTCTGTTTTCTTTAGTCTCAAACAGAGAATCAGCATCATGACTAGATCTGTGCGGGAGGAGCAGGAGTCAGTGGATTCGGAGGAGCAGCAGGAGCTTAACAGCCCCTCAGAGGGAGGGGGGGAGGAGGAGGAGGAGGAGGACAGCCAACAACAGCTGGAGGAGGAAGAGGAGGAGGATGATGAGGAGGAAGAGGAGGAGGACGGCGAGAACAAACCCAAGAGGCGAGGGCCGAAGAAGAAGAAGATGACGAAGGCTCGTATTCAGAGGTGAAGGAGATAGATGTCTTTTAGAAACTAACATGTTTAGCTAAAATGCACAAAAGACTGTAAAGTTTGTCCTGAGGGTGGCGCTAGAGGAAAAGTCATGCAGTCATTAAACAAGGCTCATCCTCAGAGGAGCAGGATTGTGATCATCTCTAAAAGGGACAAACAGGAAGCCAAATCAATGTTATTTCATGAAGATACAAAAACAGAACCATCAAACCTTTGAAGGATATGATCTAAAAACCTATTTGTGAATGTCTTCTGTTTCATGTGAGTGACTATTGCACATTGAGCAGCAATTGCTGCCAAAATGCTTGAAAGCTAAGCTAACTACCTGCGTTTGCATACTTTTGTTAGCTGCACGTGACAGCTGAATATCACTTCTTGGAAGTTATTGGAAGAAATGATGATTAACAACAGCGCTAACATTGTATTTTCTTTGTATTTTGGCAGGTTTAAGGTTCGTCGGATGAAAGCTAACGCCCGGGAGAGGAACCGTATGCATGGGCTGAATGACGCTCTGGAGAGTCTGCGGAAAATCGTCCCTTGTTACTCCAAAACCCAGAAACTGTCCAAGATCGAGACGCTCCGCCTTGCTAAGAACTACATCTGGGCCCTGAGCGAGGTCCTGCGCTCCGGCAAGCCACCCGACCTCATGAGCTTTGTCCAGGCGCTCTGCAAAGGTCAGTCCCCTGACAGCAACAGAATGTGCCAGGGTGACAAAGACCCGGTCTGATTAAACTGACACAGGGAAAAGTGACCAACACGTAGATTTGACCTGGGAGGGATTTTAACATTCAAATATGAGTGAAACCCACCAAAATCTTGACAACTCCACAAAACTAAGACTAAGACAAGACTAAGACCAGCAGGCAACTCTGTAAGACTTAGACACAGCATGTGTAGTGATCAGTACTAACTGATTATTGTCTCTCTGTTCTCAGGTCTGTCTCAACCGACCACTAACTTGGTGGCAGGCTGCCTGCAGCTGAATCCTCGGACTTTCTTGCCGGAGCAGACCCCCGACCTGCCGGTTCACCTTCCCCCTGCGGGTGCTCCCACCTATCCTGGACACTACTCTTCCTTCCAGAGCCCTGGGCTGATGGCCGGCCTGCCCAGCCCTCCCTACGGCACCATGGAGCCCTCCCACATCTTCCATCAGGTCAAAGGTCAGCCCTACGGCTCGATGGAGCCCTTCTTTGATGGCGTCCTGGTGTCAGACGCTCCGGCGTTTGACCCGCCCCTCAGCCCACCGCTTAGCATCAACGGGAACTTCTCGTCCTTCAAGCATGAGGCCGTTGCGGCTGCAGACTACGACAAGAGTTTCTCTTTCAGCGTGCACTATGGGGGCGGTGGAGCTGGGGGACACCCTGCCATCTATGGCGGCGGGGGGGGCAACCCGCGGTGCAGTGAGCTGCAGGTGGACGGGCTGATGGGCTTTGACGGACACTCACACCAAGAGCGGATGATGAACGCCCAGCTGAATGCCATTTTCCACGACTCCTGAGGATGAGAAGGACAGAGAGACAGATGAAGACAGAATGACGAATACGTTATATGGAGAGACAGTTCTGTGTGTGTCTATCATTTCACGGCTGTCTTTCTTCCTATCCTTCCTTTCTTGTCTTCTTTCTGTCTGCATTAGGCTCTACCACCCCTCCTCATCAGGAGGGCGATGATGTCAATGACGATGTCATGTTGATGATGTAACCTTTTCTGTAGCGCTTCATCCTGCAGAAGACGCTCCTTGAATGTCTCGTTAATTGTCCATATTATCACGTAAAAAATAATCAATAACCAATAATCAATAAGCAATAATCTGGACAAAACTATGCAATTTTGTTTAAACCTGAGCGATGCTCATCGAGAAATTCCAAATGTTGAAAGAATAAAGATTTCTCTATTTTTGGGTCAGTGCGTAAGGCGGCTTTGAGCCGGTGTTGAGCTGGCGTTGGGCCAAAGTGTTCATGTTGTTCATGTGGTTTTTACTTTTTGCTTTTTATAACGTTCCTGTAGCGTTTTGTTAACCATTCGTGTGACATTGTTCATATTTTATAAGATAGATGTTTATAAAGGCCTTTTAATAAAAGGAATACAACGTGATCTGAAAGACTCTGTTTATCATCAACAACACAACAAAACACCTCCGTTCGGTCCAGTTCACTGGGGTTGTAACCAGTTTATTCCAGGTTAGTCAAGTCCTCTTCAGTCCAGTTTGGTCAAGTTCACTTTAGTCAAATTTAGCTCTCTTCATAACGCTTAAACATCACATTTATACTGTTTATTTAAAAAAAAACAGAAAAATCTATCAGTCAGGTGATATACTGTATATAACATTTTGTCAGTGTCACATAAAAACCCTTTGTCTCCGGGTTTGGTCGGGCTTGATTCTGCTGCAGACAACGATGTGGCTGTTGGACGGATCAGATGGATTACTGGTATATGAAACAATTAGTCGATTAGTCCACTGACAGACAGAACATTTATCTTGGTACCACTTTACTTCAATTCTCTTATTTAGCATGTATAAGTAAACATTGAATAAATAGTTTTATAAAAAAAAACTTATATAGTTGCATAGTGTTTATTAACGTAATTTGTCAACAACTATAATTCCTCCTGTGGAAACCAATACACAAAGGCTGCTGTATGAACATAATTGTTGACAAATACTGTAAAGCAATAAACACTGAAAATGTCCTCGTATTTGTTTACAACTCCATAGTGTAACTGGCTGTTAAAATAAAGCATAATAAAATATTTTGATAAGTCATTTATGTTGTTTCTATTAAAAATGTCACTGGTTTTAGCCTTTCAAAAGTTGATGTTTGCTGGTCCTTTTAGTCTTCTATGATAATAAACTGATTCTTTTTGGATTTTAGACTGCTGGTCAGACAATGCAAGGAATTTGAAGACATTACTTTAGCTTTTGACAATTTATCCCAAAACATAATTGGCAGATAATTAGATAAAACAGTTCTTACTGGAACCTAATTCTGAATTTCTGTTCAGCTGTTGTGCTGTTAAAAGTAGTTCAACAATCCAACGTCCCACATGGCTGCTGTCATAAACTGTACTAAGCCTTTTTAATATTACTGGAGAACCAGCTCAGAAACCTGCAAATGTTCTTAAAAAATGTCCAGCATCAGCTTGAGCAATATTGAAGGTGTGCTGGAGATACAAGGTTTCCACACGACAACAGCGCTATTTAAAGTGGAGTTCAGGCTCCAAGAATGAAAACACATGAAGAGAAAACCCTGTTAACATGTTAACAACATTATCCCACAGACTGAGGACAAAACCTGTGTGTGTGTGGTGTGTGTGTGTGTGTGTGTGTGTGTGTGTGTGTGGTGTGTGTGTGTGTGTGTGTGTGTGTGAAGGGCACAGATGTTCGTTCTGCAGGCTAGATTTTAATTTATGAAAATGATCTTGTTTATGCATGAGAGCCCCCCTCCATACACTGCTGTCCTGCTGTGTCTGGTGTGTGTGTGTGTGTGTGTGTGTGTGTGTGTCTGTGTGTGTGTGTGTGTGTAAGTCAACAGGGACAATATGGTGGCCATATCCCACCATTTAGCCTTCCGTTAAAGTGGAATACTAATGAAAGAGAGTCAGTCTGCAGCATAAAGATTCGTCAAAATAGAACAGAAACTACTGTAATAACACCAACTGTACTAGAACAAACCTGTACATCAATTAAAAAAAAATGCCAATTTTGTTTTGGTAACAATTACAATTCTAAGACAAGCTTTTGGTTAAATTACAAAACACTAGATAAATATAGAGATATGGAGAACATTTAAATTAAAACTGTTTGAATAAGCTGAGCTGCTTATATTCTTTATTGGAGAAAGTTATTAATACAAACATCACGTTGACATTTTTAATTACACTCAGAATATAGCTACTGTAGTAGCTGCAGCAGTATTACCAGTAGGCTATTAATAGTATTAGTAGTATTAGCAGTAGTGTTTATGACAGGTAGGGTTTGTGTTTCAGTCTGTTGGCTGCTCATAACACTGATTAATGCAGCTTAAACTCAGCCATCTGTCATCAGCACACACAATCATAATATGGTGTTTATACCACAGCCAGAGAACATACTGCTTTCTGATTGGTTGGCATATGTATTTTAAAACCATTTACAGTAGAACAGTGTGCACTGTCTATAGAAGTCTTTACAGTATATAAGGGTGTTGGTATGTGTATTTCTAACTGTTGACAGCTATTTCACTGCTACTACCTCCAGTCATTATGCTCAGCTAAGCTAATCACCTCCTGGCTCTTGCTCCATATTTAGCGCCATTTGAGAAGCTGCTATGTGCTCCTCTTTATTGGAGTTGGGGACGTTAATTAGATATACATTTTAAGTAAAACTGCATATTGCATTCAAGGATGGTGCCCCATTAATTCAAAGTTGACACTGAGCGGCAGAGTAATTTCCTGCATTTGACATGGGTTTCGCCCATAGACCGTTAATATAATAATAATGATAATAATATACGGTCTATGGTTTCGCCGCTGCCACTCCTCTTTAGAAGCGGCAGGTCCAGAGTGTATTGATTCCAGTGGGCAAAGTGAACGTGAACACAGATTTTGACCAATTCTATCCCCCCATGGTCACCAAAGTAAACATTGGGCCCATTTTTCACAAGTCACATATCACCCTTAAAATAACTCGTCCCTGTTTCCTCTGCACAATCAAACTGTTTGTAGGCTTTAGGCTACTTTACGCAGAAGTTTTCTACCCGTAAATTATTGTAAACAAACAATCCAACGTGGTAACTTGTTGATTTAAAGAGCAGAACAGAAGCTGCCAAACTAGCCCCACCTTTACAGCATTAAAATAATAGGCTATGTAGCCCACATTAATCTATCTATAACTATAATCTAATAATACAACATACAGTAGGCTATGTTATTCCAAAAATGGCCCTTTTGCATAATGAGTAGACTAATTTTGCTTTTTGTACTTTAACTAGGCCTACATTTTGGTGCTAATACTTTTGTACTTTTAATTGAATTAGGTTTTTTGAGTGCAGGACTTTTACACTGAATTACTACTTATAATATAGATTTATAGATGCAAAATATGCAAAGTAACTTATAATTTAGTAAAAACGTGCGTGCAATGGAAATACACAAGTATAGCCTAAGTAGGCCTACGTCAAATCTGTTTTTAACCCTTGTGGTGTCCTCCAGGGTCAAAAACAGACAACAATTTGACATTCTTGTCCCTTTTTCAGACTTTTTTTGTTTTTGTTTTCACCAACACCACCTTACTACTACTAGTTTTACAGTAGTTTGGGAATTCATGGTCAATAACCCTCATTTATATAGAATTATAATTAATATTTGAGTTAAAAAAGCAGAAATCATTAGTTATTTTGACTAATAGTTAAGATCAGAGGAACGTACAGATGAGTTTAGTCAGGAATGAAAGTGATCAATTGTATTTGCAAAGAGCGTAGTATGGAATCCAATCCGATTTTTGTAGTAGGCTAATTTGGTTAAAAAGAAACCCAAATTTCAGATACTTTTTTAAAGGGGTCAGATTTGACCCTAGGACAACAGGAGGGTGAAGTAGGCTATAGTAGGCTGCTTGAGTTGGCTAAATGCAAACACTGGGACGTTATCAATCGGAACTGCCTTACATCGTTTAAACTACTTTAAGTTTAGGCTACTCACCGCATGTGTGCGCACTCCCGCTTGGATGAAGGTACTTGCGGGAGCGTGCACGCCCTAAACACCGGTGTGCCGTGTGCCCGAACCGACAAAGCTGCTGCCTGTCTCCATAGCGACGACACCCCGGAAATACAATATAACCTTCAGCTTATCAGCTGATCAGCTTACCGTGTGTTTTGCCGCCGCTTTGTTTATCGAAGAGGAACAAACTCATACCAGAGTTTGTTTGTTTGTTTGTTTGTTTGTTTTGTTCGTCGGTTGAGTCTTTGAACATGTCGGAGCCTGAGGAGGAGCTGCAAGGAGAACAGAGAGACAGCACGAAGAAAAACAGGGAAGAAAAACGAAGCGCCAAGAAGAAGAAGAAGAAGAAGCAGAAGAAGAAGAAGGAGGAGGAGGAGGAGGAGGAGGAGGAGGAGGGGAAGCGGGAGGAAGAAGAAGAGCAGCAGCAGGTGGATGAGGAAGAGGAGCACAGGTGAGAGGGTTCCTTCAGTTCCACACGGAACCATAGAGAGCTCTCTGATTGGCCCTGCAGTCAAAACTTTACCAAAGTAAAACTAAAAGAATGGATTTAAAGTATTAAATTGATGAAAATATGTAAATGAGAAACATGTTTTGTTTGTGTGTGTCAGTGAGTGTGTTGTGCTGCGTGGGATCTTCAAACTGGGGAAGAGGAGTCACGACGTCCTGCTCACCCAGACCAGGCTGACATGGATCCCCATCACCCCGGAGACGCCCACAGGTCAGCATGGTAACGGCTGTCATGGTCACATGACGACTTATGTCGTCTTGCTGATGCGAGACAGTTGTACAAACAGGCAGACAGGCAGGCAGACAGACAGACAGACAGGCAGACAGGCAGACAGGCAGACAGACAGACAGGCAGACAGGCAGACAGACAGGCAGACAGACAGGCAGACAGGCAGGCAGGCAGACAGACAGACAGAAAGACAGGCAGACAGGCAGGCAGACAGACAGGCAGACAGGCAGGCAGACAGGCAGACAGGCAGACAGACAGGCAGACAGACAGACAGGCAGACAGAAAGACAGGCAGACAGACAGGCAGACAGACAGACAGATAGACAGGCAGACCGGCAGACAGGCAAGCAGACAGACAGACAGACAGGCAGACAGACAGACAGGCAGACAGGTATATTGTGTGTATGTTGAGGCAGCTGGTGCTGTAATGGAGAAGTTTTGCCATGTTGAGACCACCTAAAACATGACATCTGGACACACACACCCACACCCACACACACACACACACACACACACACACACACAAAGCTATATGATGTCAAATCCCTCAAACACTCAGACAATTCAATTTTTAACAAATATTAAATCTGTAATATAAACAAAAAAAATACTGACACATTCTGACCTTGATTATTGTAACAGTAACATGAGCGGCTGCTGATCCCAGAGCTGTGTGGGAGAACACATTGAATTAGCTCCGCTAAATATTTAATTTGCACAAATACAGGTGATCACAACCGGTAGATGTCAACTCAAAAAATGCAGCACATTCCCACTTCTGGTGCCGACAGAAGGTTAAAAGACAAAACCGCAGAGTTAACTGCAGAGTTGGTGCACGTCCTTGATGCTGAAACACTTAAGGTTAACATAGGGAGCACTCAGACGCAGCATAGATGACTCTAATGTCTAAGTGTTGTACTGTACACCATTCAAAAATAAATTTTAGGAATAAGAAGAATTGCAATCGTTACGTGAGTCTTTATTCTTTCTTTCTTAACCCCTACTGCCTGGACGGGTTGCAGGTGCCGGCCTCTGAGCATCTCTCATACAGAATCTAAGCCGTGTTGGTCTCCTGCAGCTCTGTTCACAAAGCTGACAGAAAGAGATTCCTTCTACTGCGATTACAGGAAGTAGCAGAAGCTTGATATCAAGCTAACTACATCTCCAGCTTGCTAAAACATAAAACAACTAAAACGCACACATTTACAGACACAGTTTTAGTGTGTGAAACTTAAGGAACTAAAACAGGAGTGTGACTGACCCTTTAAATGTCAATACAGTCTCTGGTGTAGTCACGTTGTGGCGTTATGGTGGTAAAATGTTGGTATCATATCATTGTGGTCAGAGAATGGTTTTATTTCTGACTTTTTTTCAGTTAAAATCCATTCAGACAGAGTGTGTGTGCGTGTGTGTTTGTGTGCGTGTGTGCGCGTGTGTGTGTGTGGTTGACGCCAATCTGTTTTGTTGTATTTCATCCAAGGTAATGTCATTAAGCCAGCACTGTGTGTGTGTGTGTGTGTGTGTGTGTGTGTGTGTGTGTGTGTGTGTGTGTTGTGTGTTGTGTGTGTGTGTGTGTGTGTGTGTGTGTGTGTGTGTGTGTGTGTGTGTGTGTGTGTGTGTGTGTGTGTGTGTGTGTGTGTGTGTGTGTGTGTGTGTGTGTGTGTGTGTGTGTGTGTGTGTGTGTGTTGGCAACAGTATAGAGCAGTTGGTTCGGCCCGTGGGGGGTTATTAGAGTCTCTCAGTGTGGGGAGATTAACACACACACTCACTGACAGACACACACACAAACACGCAGTCAGTCTGTCAGTATGCTGTGTGTGTTGATTAGATATTTCTATATAAATGGATCAGATGTTGTTGTTTATTAGTACACATGAATTCATCCTGTTTCACCCAGCAGCATGTCTCTCTGTCCGTCAGCTGGAAGACAGACAGGCAGACAGGCAGACAGACAGGCAGGCAGACAGACAGACAGACAGACAGACAGACGGGTATTTTACCTGTAGTAGTATATCAAATAGTATTTCAAATGACACTCAACCCAATTTGCAGTTAATTCACAAGAAATCAAAGTACTGTTTTGTACTAATATAAAATTATAGAATATAATGTACATGCAGGCGGATTTCAACAGAGTTTCAAGTGGGAGGACGATGTAAGGTGATTCCAAGAACTCTCTGGGTTGTTGGCATTTCTTTAAACCAATCACAATCGTCTTGGACGGTGCAAAATAGTGTCTGGGAGGAAGTTGTTTTGGTGGAACGTTTTCACCCCACGAAAACAGGCCACATCAAATATTAAAATAAGTTAACTGTTCACACAATACAGTAACATAAGCCATGCAAATTAGCTGGATACATGGTTAAACGTTATTTGCTTTTACCAGTCTATCGCCGAGTATACTCATCGGCCCCAAATGTGCCTTTTAACATAACCTATTTTTTGTAAATCTTTACAATCGTTCCCCAAAAAAACCTTGCCATTTTCAGGGTTCAAGTTTGTTGTTGCTTCCTTAAGAGAAGAGAATTTGAGAACAGCAACACACAAAGAGGGGAAGGTGAGGTTTGTCCTGGAAACGTACTTCTGTTGATCCAGCCTAATTTTAAATGAATTCAGCAACTTGTGTGTGTGTGTGTGTGTGTGTGTGTGTGTGTGTGTGTGTGTGTGTGTGTGTGTGTGTGTGTGTGTGTGTGTGTGTGTGTGTGTGGTGTGTGTGTGGTGTGGTGTGTGTGTGTGTGTGTGTGTGTGTGTGTGTGTGTGTGTGTGTGTGTGTGAGACAGTTTAGAGTAGATACCATGTAACCACACGTGCTCTCACATCAGCCACACTGTCTACCAGTGTGGGTGATGTAAAAGATATTCTGAATATTTAGCATTAAACAGGCCTCCTCCATGTTGAACAGTATACAGGTGCCTTCTCTTCAAGTACATTTCAATCTATAATTCATCCATGATGATGTGTGCGTGTGTGCGTGTGCGTGTATCTGTGTATAATCCATAACTCCCCACATTGAGCCACATGGCCTGGTCACCAGGAGAGTGTGTGTGTGTGTGTGTGTGTGTGTGTGTGTTGGCACACTGTCGGTGAGGGCACGATGGGATACTCGTCTCCATCTGGAACTAACCAACACGCTACCTGGGACGGACACTGTGTGTGTGCGTGCAGCAACTCTGTGGGTTCTGTCAGCTCAGATCAGTCATCTTTATTGGGGTGGATGGAAAATCTCTCTCTGTCGCTCTTCCAATTTCATTTTTTTAATTTACACTCCGTATATATTTATGTGTATAGAGAATGAAAACAACAAATAATGAAAATGGGGCGATCTTATTTAAATACATCGTTATTGCCTAAAATAAAGCCTTCTGTATTATGCTGTGTTTTGTCCACCTTAGTCGGCTAATGGAGCGCTGCTCTTTTTTATGACAGCCAGTCTCCAAAGTGAAGCATTTCACTGCATATGTGAGAGAAAATATATGATAATAATAATAATAGAATAAAGATAAGAGTGTTTTGAATGTGAATATTCATTTTGGCACACTTGTGAGTGACTAATTATTGTTAGCAAAGAGCAGTGTACAAAACATTCAGGTAGCAACTTCTCAGTTTTAGCCGGCACTGACTGATACATAGAACTTGGAATTGACAGATATCAGATAAGGACTCTGATTGTGATCTTGGCCAACAAAACTTGATCCCTAATAAAAAAGGATAATTCTCTGTGTCAAACCAAGCTTTTTTAGAATCTTTTACATGTAACATCCTAGTTTTGGTTTAATGGCACATTTATTGGTTTTGGATATCTTCCACCACCTTTCATCAACCTTATTTCCAGCAGCAGACAGCTGTTTCCATCAAACAAGCTCTGACAAACCAACTGTACACTAGCTGCTCAGCACCAGACAGCATACTGACAAAGTTAGTGTCTAACTGGTGAAGAAAGTAGTTCCATTGAAGGTGCTCCAAGAGTGTTTTGTCAAAATCCGCTGTCTCTGTTGACAGTCCAGGGTCTACAAACGGCAACAAAAACAAACTGTGCCAACCTGCACCACGAAGCATACACAAACAGTGTTCCAGCTTTCCAGCCAATGAACAACGTGAAGTGGGTGGTGGTGGTGGGTGGGTGGGTTAGTGCACAGAAGAGCGAGGGAGGGGACGGGATGAGGAGGAGGAAGGGACGAGCTAGTCTTGTTTTGTTTGAAAAACGTCAAAGAGATGTAACGTCACCCAACATCGCTTAGAGCCCCTTTTAAGCATTTACAAGATATTCTACTCAGGAGTTGGTGTAGACCAAACTAGAGCTAAAATAAAGTGAATATTAGACTTACATTTGTATATAAGGTAGTTATAAAGTAAATAACTTAATAATAATAATAATAATAAATAACGTCATAATAACTTTAACTATTTACAATATTAAATGAACACAAGGAGCAGAGGATGAAGCGACAACGACAGACAGACCACTGCCACTCACTGTGACCCTGACATATGGACGCTGGCCTCTGCGGGTGGAAGCGGGGTGGGTGGTTTTGGGTTTTTGGTATTTGATAACAGCAGGAGGGTATTTCACAGAGAGAAGGAGTTAATCAGCTATCATCAGATATAACTAGACGCTGATGGATCTGTCCCCTCTGAGTGGTGCAAAGCTGTTTCTATATATTTTATACTGTACTGTGTTGTGTCCTTTGACAACACGTTTGTTTCAAGCAATTTCCTTTAATTTGTAACAGCCTGTTAATAATTAAAACAATGACACAGAGCGTGTTCCATAATAACCGCATTTTTAAACTACGGGTGTGGCCCATAACTAAAGCAAAATGCCAGAGGTTTAAATCGGGATGAATAAATAATAAATCTGGATGGATTTTAATATCTGTATGTGGTAATAGTGTATTAATATGTCATTAAGGATTTTGTTTTTCCATGCGTTCCATGCACAGATGTTTGTCGCCCTGCTGTGACATGTGTCTGAAGCTGGTTTCATAAAATAACTACAATGCCAAATGTGGTTGTGCGCCAGTAGCCTAGATTAAATTATGCCCCCCTTCCAGCGTCGACGTGTTATTCCTTTAGTCCGGGTTTGTGTCGGCCTACTATTGTCTTTTCCCTTGTCCCCCTGTACTTGTGCAAAGCGTCCGTGGGTTTCATGAAATGCGTTATATTAATTATTACTATGTTGGTTCCTACAACAATCTCTTAATTCTTTGGCTCTTGACACAGTGACAGTGATACCTGGTTTAGCTCACCTTACAGTGGCTTGCATAAGTTTACACACCCAGGCTAAAGTTGATTAAAAAGAGGAATGAAAAAACATCTTTTGGAAATTGATCTTAATTCCTTAATTCAAAAAATTTAGGAAAATCCAACCTTTAAAGGACACCAATTTCCTTTGTGAATGAATAATGTATTGTAAATAATTAAATATTCTTCCTAGACACTTTAATGTAAACACAGATCAACCAGTAGCAGTAAGCTTTCATATTTCCCTGACTGACAAGAGGGTTGGGCAAAATTACACCTCCTCTTTGCAGCCATCTAAACAGATGTTATCCACACAAATCTAAACTACAAAACAGAGTTTATTTCATTATTACTAATAATGTTGTTGTTTACAGACATCACAATTATTTCAAACTAGTCTGCACTTTCACTAAAGAGTGAGCAGTTTGTGTTGTGTTCACGTGCTGTGTGTTAGCTCTTCCTCTCTCCCTGCAGGTGAGGCGTGCATGCTTCAGCCAGGTGTGATTATGCTGCAGGATGTTTTTGCTGTGAAGGTGAAGCGGCGGCGAGCTGCGGGCCAGCAGTCGGGGGGACCCGTGCTTGGCGTGGCTCTGTTCTGCTGCAGAAGAAGAGGAAGGAGGCTAGAGGAGGACACGGTGCATCTCCACAATGCCTCCACAGAACACATACACACCTGGTACAACACCCTGAAGGAGCTGCTCACAGGTAACACAATTCACATTCAGACAGTCATGCAGAAAAAGAAGAAAAAAATTTAATTATGAGTTTTACTTATTTTTTTAGGTTATTCATTTTCAACAAGTCAGACCAGTGAAAACTTGGATTAAACCACTTTTTCAGCCCAGGGTGGCCTACCTTAGTTTAACAAAAACAGTTTGGACCCTCCTTGGCCCCACATGGAGTCTCTGTCCAATGTAATGGACTCATTAAAAAAATAAATCCAGGGTGATAGTATGATTGGAAGCTTGTCTGTGTTACATAAGAGCTGAGATACAGTGGAAACATGACTAAGCACTTTGATAGGCGTCATACTGTAAGATGATTACACACACGGCAATGTAATATGTTATTCTTAGCACTAAAGTAGGTAGGTAGGTGTGTAGGTAGATCTAGTTCAGCTGCGATTTAATTTTTAATCAAATCAAATTTTATATAAAACAAAGTGAATTTAGTCTACTGTAACTCTACAGATGGCCTCAATTTGCATAAAAGGAGTAACAAATTTGTATACACATGGTAACATTTTTCATGTCTAAGGGTTAGCTATCTGTAGTGCTAGCTGCTCAGATTATAATTTCATTGCCTTCTATCATCCTGTTCGTCACTTAGTTTAATGAGGTGAGTCACAGTTACATCAGACAGTAGAGCTAATCTGCTAATCCACCGGAACAAAGAGACACAGATTACACACACACACACACACACACACACACACACACACACACACACACATATATAGCAGTACTCAGTAAAGTGCTGTAAGCAATTGAATCATGTTGTCTGCAAGAGAGATTAACTAAACTACTGTCTACACAAACAAGTCCAATTTATCTCACGAACAAAACGAAACAAAAACCACCCTGCAGAGATTTAAAATCCTAGATAATTTACACTAGAAGGCCAAACGTATGTGGACAGACAAACATTACACTGTATGTAATAGTTGAACAGGTCATTCCAAAACCATGGGCAGTGATCTGCTGCTGTAACAGCCTCCACTCTTCTAGTTTCAGACGTGCCACCCGGAGGGATTTGCTCCTATTCAGCCTAAAGAGCTTTAGTGAGGTACAACACCGATTGATGCGTGATAAGGTCTGGCTCACAGTCGGTGTTCCAGTTCATCCCAAAGGTGTTGGATGGTTTTGAGGTCAAAACCTTGAATCTAGTTCTTCTACACCAAACTGGGAAAAACTACAGACATTTATACCAAACTTGAAGCCAAAGTACAGAGAAGAGACGAGGAGGCAGAAGGAAGAATTAGGAGATTTAATAACGAAAAATGGCTTCAACAGAAGAACGTTACATAAAATGTAAAAGTATTCCTTTGAAGCTGCACTAGTTATTTATTTAATGAACACAGCTCTATATTAATAATGAATTCTTTGCCTGTGAGTAATGTGAAAGGGGTCACTCGTAGTAACAAACCCAGAGAAGCAGTTCCTCTGAGCATTAAAGATTTTCTGTTTTAGTTTTTTATCTTGCAGCTACTGTTTTGTTTCTTTCTCAATGCTCTCATCGATCATTTCTAGCCATTGTAGACAGCTATCAATAAAAGCTTTGATAAGCCCACGCTACCTGCTCAGTACCACAAACCAAAGTGAAGAAAGTTTAGCATTCTGCAGCTAAAGAGCCAGATTTAGTTATTTAAAAATAAAGTAAATATTGCAATTCAATTCAATAGGTGAATACAAACATGACTCCAGGTTAAAGCTAATGTTGTGCCGTGTCCGCTGGATAAATAGGTGTAACCCGGCAGCTTCGCCACCACCAACTTTTATAAGGTGACATTATGTCAATTTAGTCTTTCTAGATTGTGCTGGTAAAAATGTGATTTTTTATTTTATTTATTTTTTTAAACCTGCTGAAAGGAAGTTAACATTAGCTTTATAATATAATCTCCCTCAGCGCTGTTTCCCATCAAATCTTTGTGTAGATTTTATACTTTTTAACTTGTTACTCTATAAAAAAAATAAGAATGCATGAATTCAGGCAACCTTCTTGACACTACCAGTTTGATAAAATTCTAGATGTTGCAGCTACTGAAGTTCCCAGACTTTTGGTTTTCATACACAATAGAAATGACAATGCTGGCTGTAGGTTTTAACTCGCACAAAACCCAGCTTTACTTTTTCTTTTTTTTGGCGGCTGCAATAGCGTTAAGAAGTTAGCCCTAAGAGAGCAAAAAGGGGTGTCTCCCTTCTCCTTTTACAAACACCCCCCCCCCACAAACACCACACACACACACACTCAAACCCCCTCACCCAACTCTCGCGTTTTTTTACCCTGGCAGGTTGACACTTTTTGCTGGCACCTGTCTGTCGATTTTGCTGTCCCCAAACCGATTACCATGAGCCCGCAGCAAAGAAAAACCCTTTTTTAAGTGGTTGCCTTTGACCTCACTCAACCCCACAACACACACAACACACTAAAAAACAGTAAGGCGTGTCAGCTGGTGGTCACACGCACACAAATTTGGGAAAGGGTTTTGGAAATTTAAAACACCCCGGTGGAGGGGTGGTGTGGTGTGTGTGGGTTGTGTGTTGGGGGGGAAGGGAAACACGGCGCTTGCGCTGTGCGGAAATTAAGCCTATTTTCCAAAACCCCCGAGGGCAGTTGAAAAAACCATTGTGTGAATCGTGGCGTCCGGGGGGCGGGCGTCCCCCCCCCTACATGCAGCCCCCCCTCATTCCAAAATTTTAGCTGCCCAAAGGCAAGCGGAAGCAGCCACCTTTTTGTTTAGGCGGTTTTTTCGTGTTTGGGGAAACCCGCAGAAACCCTGCAGAGGTGAATGGCGGTCAGAGTAAAAAGGGAGCACGGTTCTGTAAAAGTCTGTTTCCCCTACCGCAGGGAGATTGCGGGTGGTTTTTTCTGCAGTTTTTAACAGCACAAAAGAGGACAGGCCCCGGGGGGGCGGGCCCCCCGGACGGCCCGACGGGGGCTCACCGGCCCCCAAAGGGGCCCTCGCGACTCCCCCCAGTCAATTTTTTGTCAATCCAAGTCAGTTTTCGCTCGTTACAGAGCTTAAATTGGGTTTTACAGCGCCCAAAAGGGGAAAACATTTGGGGGGGGGGGGGGGTTTTGGGCATTGGGGGTATGAGGGGGGCTTAAGGTCAAAATGACCCAATCAAACACTGGGAGCCAAAGGAGTGGCCCTTTTCTCGAATTTCCCAAATTTTTTCTAAAATTTAAAATCGAAAAGATTCTCCCTAAATTTAATTAAGGCTAAAAAAGTTGCAACTCAAAATCATATCAGTTTTTTTGGCTTTTAAAAGGCAAAAAACAGAAGCATGTGAAAAGAGATGGCAGCATAATATAGGCCTAAAAAGTTTACATTTAAAGTATGCAATTTAATTAACGTACAGCCCACTGCCACACAGCTACGATCCAAATACTGAGGTCATTATTTTATGATTGGGGAATAAGACTCAACAACGTTGTGGGGGTCCGAAGAAATGAAAAAAAAATAAAAAAAACAAAAATTGGTGGGGGGGGGGGGTATGTGGTTTCATCGGTTACTATTAACAGGTGTTCCCTGAAGCAGTGAGTGTTTTTCCCAAGGACGTAAGGAGAAAAATTTAATCTTTGTCTCTCTCTTTTATATTCAGGTTAGAGGCTTTATTATTTTGTCAGGAAACTAAATTTATTGTACCGCAGCACACGTTCATACCCCACCTCCACCCACCCAATGCTGTGAGTATACAGATGGTATCAGAGGCTAAACACTTTGATATTCCCTTTATTTGATTTTATCAAGCTTGCAAATAAAAAATGTTGTATGTCAGAGGTGTTTTTCTCCAAATGAGAAAAGGGGGATTTTAAAGTAAGTTGAACTGCAAATAAACTTTTCCTTTTTAAGTCTTGCTAACTATGTGGTTCTAGGTATGCAGGGTCTGTTGGTCTACCACTTTGGTTCAGATAGAAATATCTTAACCAGGCACAACATTTCGTACAGACATTCATGATCCCAAGAGGAAGATTCCTACTACCTTTGGTGATCCCCATATTCATGCCCCCCTCAGGATGAATTGTAACAACGTTTGTGACGCCATAACGTCTCATCTACCGCCACCATCATGTCAACATTTTTATTTGTCCAATATTTTGGATTTTGGATTATGATCATAAAATGTTAACAGCTCAATGTGAGAGAGTGCAACGGAAACAGACTTGGCAAAATAATCAACAAGCATTTTACTTAACTGTAACTAATGCTTTCCATTGCAGAGGAAAACAATAACGGCAGATCTATGTTGAGCAATAGGGGGACTGTAACGTTTTTCCCATTAGTACATAGAACAGAAATGTCGTATTTACAGCATGTCTTCTCTATTTTTCTCCAGTATTTGTTGTCTGACTGGCACACTAGTTGTGCGCTCTTCTTCTGCATTGGTAAAATGGCACCTGACTGGAGGATTAGTGCCAACTACTGCTTATCTCTATGAACCAACTCCAAATATACATGCATTACAAAAGTGGATGGAAATACAAATTTGCATTTTAGTCTGTAGATACATTTTCTGCCATTCAACTATGTTTCATTAACTAATTGTTTAAGCTCTACAAATAGTAGAATTTCCTTTAAGTCTTGTAACATCTGTAACTGCCTCATTTGGACGTTTAAAGCCTTTAATTGATTACTTCTGTCCATTGACCTCAGATGGAGTCTGAACCAAATTATAATCTGTTGTTGTCTACAACATCCAGCAACCTCAGTCAGAAACTCAATACTTCCTCTTGACAACTCTGGGATTGTTTACCATGGTAACATTTTAGCAGTGCCATAGCAACCTGCCGCTGGCCAAGGCTGGGAGATGATCTGATGGATACTTGATCTCTATACATGTACCTGTTTGTCTGTTCTTCTTAGAAACAATCAACAAGTTTGAATGACCTCATCTCCTATAAAAGTGTGTGTGTGTGTGTGGTGTGTGTGTGTGTGTGTGTGTGTGTGTGTGTGTGTGTGTGTGTGTGTGTGTGTGTGTGGGGTGGTGTGTGTGTGGTGTGTGTGTGTGTGTGTGTGTGTGTGTGGGTGGTGTGTGTGTTGTGGCGCGCGCGCGCGAGCAAGCATTGATCATGCAACAGTCACTCACAGAGACAGAGAGGTCCAGTTTACGCATTCAGGATCACTATTTTTCTTTAGTGACATAACAGTGATTTTGACAAACTTTAAATAATTGTATCATAAACACCATGGGCATTATTCTGCTTCTATAAATATATACCATCTACAAAAAAGAAAGCTGTGGCCTACAATTTGAACCCTGTTTTTTTTGTCTGTGTGTTTTATTTTTTTCAAATTCGATTTTCAAATTAATTTGGACAAAACATATGCCCAATTAGCTATTAGCTGTTTGTGTTTGCAATGTACTCCTGGATGTACAAGCAACTATCACTGCATCACTTTTATACTGAAGAAAATTAAAAAAATGCGATGTCTGTTTGAAATATATGAACATCTTTTTTTTCCATGAAGTCCTGAACAGATTTATGGACGTTTATTTGTGATGAACATGAAATATAACAATATACTCAGGAAGTGTAAGTAATCCTAAATCAAAAAATATGTGTATCACGTCCGTGTGTTCAGATGTGACTAAGCTATGACGCAGAGAAGGAGGACAAATGTTGACACTATATGTTTAAAAGTACCTCAATAGCCTCCTTGAGTGATTCGCTGCTGCTGCTGCTCCAGTGATCCTAATGTTAATATTTGGATGAGATGTAGACATGTCACTATATGAAGCAGTGGTGGTTAATAAAGCTAGGTAGTGAATAAGAAAGGAGCTTCAATGAGAAAACAAAGGGAGTTAACATGGTAAATAAAACTTGATTTGCTAATTGTGTAACGCAGACATAAATAATAGGCTACTTTCAGCAGATCGTCCACCGTGAAGACAGTACATCTCCTTTTTTATTTCTTTAACTTTAGTTTACAGTCATTCATTACAGCCAATCAAAAAACAGAGTTTTGCAACACTCAATACAAAGAGCAACATGTGACTCAGTCATGTGTATTATTTGGCTAATCTTAGTGGTTCTTCGGATGTGGTGGAAAAGCAAACAGTGATGTGCAAAAGGGTCTTTTAGTTCCTGAGTTTAGGGACTGTAGTTCCATAGTTAACGGAACTGTTTGGTCTAGTGCCCCCTGGCCCTAGTGCTGCCATGGGACCAACCCAACCTCCAAGTTGGGTTGTTAGATGGGGTCCCAAGTGCCATCAACACCGGGCAGCTGCAAGTGTTTTTTACCATTCTCAAGGATGTGACGCTGGTCAACCAGGGTAGAAATTAAAGGTTTAGTCTACAACTGCCATAGTGGAGCAATGTTGTTTATCTGTGTTTTAAGCCCCCAACATCTCAATCCAGGCAGCGTTGCCTGGAACGCACTAGGATCAGGCAATGGTTAGGGTTAGGTTTGGCTTAAAACCTTTAACCTTTTGGGTTAAGGTTAGGGTTAGGTGCCTTGAAGTCAACAGTCCAAGCGCTGTCTTGAAGTTGATAGATAGAGATAGATAGATAGATAGATAGATGATATTTATTGATCCCAAAAAAATGGGAAATTACAGTGTTACAGCAGCACACAAAATATACATACATACAATATACATGAAATATTATAATTATAATAACAAAATATAAGAATAAAAATATAAGAATGTAACGAACAAAATTTAAGTATATACAAGATGGGAAAAAAACAAAACAAAATGTGCAGCTTTTGTAAATTGACCCAGTCGTGCCGGTTGCCCTTATTGTATATTGTGGTCTCAGAGTCTCATCTACCCCCAGGGATGACGTGTTGAAGAGTTTTATTGTCTGAGGTAGGAATGATTTCCTGTAGCGGTCCGTGCGGCATTTAAACTGTCGGAGCCTCTTTGAGAAGCTGCTCCTCTGTTGGACCAGTGTGAGGTGGAGAGGGTGGTCAGGTTATCCATGATAGATAACAGTTTTGTTCAGCGCCTCCTCTCCACCACAGCTTCAAATGTGGTCCTGTTTGCAGCCGATCACGGAGCCAGCCTTCCTGATCAGTTTGTTCAGTCTGTTTGTATCGCTGGCTCCGATGCTGCTGCCCCAGCAGATGACGGAGGAGAACAGAGCACTGGCCACAACAGACTGGTAGAAGGTCTCCAACATCCTGCTGCCACACGTTGAAGGATCTCAGCTTCCTCAGGAAATAGAGTCTGCTCATCCCCTTCTTGTAACAGCAGTGCTGTTGACCTTCCAGTTCAGCCTGCTGTCGATGTTGAACTTGATTAAGCAACGGTCATTGATAGGTTAAGGTTAGGTGCCTTGAAATCAACGATCGCAGCGCTGCTGGAAGGACACATTAGACATTATGTTGGTTAGGGGTGGGTCTAATGTTTTGGACGGCACCAAAGAAGTGGAGCTTCTGCTAATGGTGGGCTTACCGTAGATAGAAGGAGGTGTGGGGTGTTGGTAACTCATCACTGGAACTCCTAAGAACCTGGTCAGAGCTGTGTGGTATGAGTGATGGCAGGAGGTGCTGTGTGTGTGTGTGTGTGTGTGTGTGTGTGTGTGTGTGTGTGTGTGTGTGTGTGTGTGTGTGTGGTTTTGTGTGTGTGTGGTGTGTGTGTGGTGTTGTGTGTGTGTGTGTGTGTGTGTGTGTGTGGGGTGTGTGTGGGGGTCATTAACAGGGCGAGGTCACAGCCTTCTGGAGCAGATATAGTAATGATCTGGATAATGGAGCTAGTGTGTGAGTTTGTGTTGTGTGTGTGGTGGGGGGGGGGGCGGGGGCTGTATTGATTGTGCTGGTCTATGGGGATTTATATTGAGGTCTCTAAATCTGCCTAATGATGATCTGTACAGGGGGGGGTCAGGGGTGTGTGTGGGGTGTGTGTTGTGTGTGTGTCAGTTTGGAGTAGATACCATGTAACCACACGTGCACTGTCTACCAGTGTTGATATTCTGAATATTTAGCATCAAACAGGCCTCCTCCATGTTAGAACAGTATACATGTGCCTTCTCTTCAAGTACATTTCAATCTATAAATCATCATTATTTCTTATATCTATTTATCTATCAATCGAATTTAAATGTATTAGTTGACAATACAAATACAAATACATATATACAAATACATTTAAATTTAAGGCTAAAAACAGACTATTTTCAATGCAGAAAACATGTATAAACTACAGATGACTGGACAGACT